>NC_035441.2:130857564-131014716 GCF_002127325.2 Helianthus annuus
TGTTTTGGTCAAAAATCACACAAGGATAATGTAACCAAACTTTATGTAAACGGGGTATGATGCTTGGTTAATTATAAAGTAAAGGATCACTTTGTGATAAGATGCAAAGACACAATGATTTATACGAGGAAAAAGCCCTTGATCAATATATGATCTCCGGCATAAAAAACCTCGGGTGATGGCAACTACCGATCACCAACTTCAATATAAGAACAAAATGTTACAACTTCGGATGATAATGAGCTGAGTACAAGGATCACTATTGTTTCGAGTGTCTAAGTGTGAGAGTTGCGTTGTATGTCGTGTGTGTTCTTCCGAATGAGGAAGAGTGGTATTTATACGTGTGTAGGTGACCTATTTTAGGTAGCTAAACTAATATTCAGCTCATTACCCCTTTAGAAATGAGATACAATCTAGCCTAAATAGCCGCCCATAAATCAAGCCAAGTTTCCATATCCTGTGCAACGTCTATCTTCAATTAAGCTCTTGCCATAATTGTGAAGACGCGTCCCTTGATCATGATGCCTAGAGCGTATCCTGCTAGATGTTCCTACAAAACAATATTGTATTAAGTGGAAGTGGCCGTTAGTATGAGGATCACTATAATGTCCCATGATCCTGATCCTGAAGTCCTACTGAGGATCACTGTCTGCCAAAGAAACAAGGATCACTGGTTAGGATCACGTATAAGGATCACCTATAATAAAAATCCAGCCCTAACAATTGCCCCCAAAATATAAGGAGTTAATTGTAAATAGACGAGTTATATTTGTTTCGATCTTATCTCTAACGGGTGACTCCAAGAAACTAGCCGTTACACCCGGACTAGCTGTTGCGATCGTTACGTCACAGATGTGACAATCCCTGCAGATCATGAATTATAAATAGGAGATAGGGTGAGGATCAGTTTGTATTTAAATTCAAGATACACTCCCTTTATATTCTGCACCGAAGATTGATCAGGTATTCTTCTCTCTCTCTTTTTTCTCTTTGCTCTGTTTTCTGCTCCTACTCTGTTTCCGTCCCGTCACAAATATGTTGCTCCGGAATTCTCCACACAAGGATTCCAAGAAGGATAGTCCCTTAAAAAGCCAGGGGATTATCAAGGATTCTCCTACGGAGAGGTGCTGCTTTACTGATGTTCACATAGACAAAATTCGTCATTGCTTTCCGGCGAATGCCGTTTTCAAGTCCTTCACGCCTACCGCTCTGAGTGACTCTGTTTCGAATACATGGGTGGCTTTTCCTGCTACTCCATTCACCATAGGGTATTCATATCCTTTTCCATCGTTCACCCAATCTTTCTTTTCCTTAACCGGCATCTCATATATCCAAGCTATGCCGATGATCTGGAGGGTTCTGTATACCTTTGAGAGGATCATCGAGCAGGAAGGGATTGATCTGGGGATGGCGGAGTTAGCTGAGTTTTACGATCTCACCACATTTGGTTCTCACCGGTATTTGTTGAAACGGAAAGCCGGGGAGGATCATCCTGTCTTCAAGGTCACTAAGAACGATACAAACTGGAAGCGTCGCTTTTTCTTTGTTAGGAGGGATTCCATCCCAGATGGGAAGGATCTGCCCAAGGAATGGGCCACTCATGGTAGGATAGAGGATCCTCGAAGGATCACTATCAGCCCTGTCTCATATAATGAGGATCACTAATATCTCTTTTTATCTCTTGTGCAGCTATATCCATTGCTCATCTGAAATTAAGCCCTGCTGCAAAAGAGAGAGTCCTAGCTTTTAAAAAGCTTAATCCTGAAGTCAGAAGTTTCCAAGTCACCGTCCAAGATTCTCAAGAAGTATCCTCTGCATCTGCCACTATGTCAAGTAAGTATCCTTATAGAAAATAAATTATATGTAGGATTGTTTGATTAATAAAGCAACTTATCTTGTTTTTTGATTGTGTAGGTGCTGGAAAGTCTGCCAGGTCTGTCAAATCTGCTTCTAAATTTGGGATAGATGATCTCACCAACGTCAAGTCTTCGAGGAAGAAGTCTCCTGCTGCCAGTCCTTCAGTTTCAGCCCCCAAGGCACCTATCCGGGGCAAGGGAAAAAAGAGGAAAACCTCTGAAGATCTCCAAGGATTTCCCCTCCTCCGTCAGCAATTCCTTGACTACGTGAATGAGGTAAGGATCACTGCCTCTGTTGGTTATCCGTTTCGGATATCCTGTTTGTGTATCCTGTTCTTTGAGGATCATCCGGTTCTGAACTTACCTTATTTCCCTCTTTGCAGAAACTTGCTGAGATCGAGACCTATCTTGGCCATGTTGAGGATCAAGAGAGCCAGATTGCCGACCTTCAACAAATGGGCGTGCTTAAGGATCTCAAGATAGCAGATCTTGAGAAGGAACTCCGGGCCACGAAGGATGAGGCTGCTCAGAGGTTGATCGATATGGATAACGAGAAGCAGGAGATCACCCAAGATGCCAAGGTCTCCGCGGCAATTGCTATGTACAAGATACAACTTCAGATGGCTGAGGAGACTCAGGATCCTACCTTTGACAAAAGCCCGTGGGACGTTGAAGGTTGGAAGGCAAGGCTGGCGGACCTGGAGGACGAGGATGAGGCTGAGGAGATCCCCATGCTGGAAGGTGGTGATGCTGAGAAGGATCAAGGTGGAAATGCTGGTGGTGATGGAGCAGCAGAGGTGTGAGCTGCTGGATTGGGCGATGATGGATATTTTTGACTAGGCCGGAGCCCAATTTTTTAGGTTTGGTAGTGGTTTTTTGTGGTTGTTGATGGTTTGAAACAATTATGGTCTGTAATCTCTGAACAATAGTTTCTTAGGGTTAAGGATCCTGGATCCTTTGAACAATAGGTAGGATTACAAAAGGTGGAGGGATCCTCTGTTTGGGGGATGAAACCTTTGTGATCCTGCCGCTTTTAATTTCCTGCACAATGCTAAGACCGCATAGACAATGGACACCCTTTGCCAACCCATGTGGACGGGCCACGTTTTGCTGGTAGAAATGTGGGTTGGCAATTTTGACAACTTTCTTGAAAGGGTTAATGATCCTTTTGTTTAATAATATAACTTTAACTTTTCTGGCTTATCTCGTGTTGTTATCCTTATCTTCTTGTTTCTTAGTTGTTTTTGTAGTATATTTGTTAAAGTGGCAAGAGTTGAAAATATATTTAATAAATTTAGGATATGATCCTAGATCAAATATCCTGATATTGAAAATATTCAAAGTATTTTAGTTCAAGGACCATAGGTTTGGTTGTCAAAGTATAAGGGTTGGTTAGGATAATGAGTATAATCAAAATAGTCAAGGATCATACCTGAGGATCCAAGTTAGGATCCTAACCTTCAACCGAGACAGTCGTAGATAAGATTTTACTAGATAATAAGGATTAAGGATCCTTATGTGTTTTAACTTTGACAATCCTGAAAAACGAAGCACAATTTGGGACTAAGCCAATGTAAGAAATAAATTAGTAACTGGGGACATGCCCAAAGGATAACTGAGAATGATCCCGGAGGATCACTGGGGACAAGCCCAAAGGATAACTGAGGATGATCCCGGAGGATCACTGGGGACAAGCCCAAAGGATAACTGGGGACAAGCCCAAAGGATCGTATGTAAACTGGAGTATGGCCCTTACTGGCGACTATCTAAACTTAGTGACATGAAAATGTCAAAACCTTAGCTAACGTGAAAACGTTAGAAACCTTAGGAACGGATGTATGGTACGTCTACCATTATACGGAGGATCCTGGGTATAGCCAGTACGATGAGGTTGTCAGCCCCGGAAGTGGGTACTGGTCCCAAAGACGTGAACTATACCAGGATCATCGTGCACTACTGGCGAAAACTGGGGATAATCCCAAGGATAACTGGGGTTGGACCCAAAGACTTGCGGTGCTTTCGAAGATCTTTGACGATATGCGGAGGATACCTGAACTAACATAACTCAAATGGTTCGTGAGAAGAGGATGAGGGATTCGTGATCCTCATCCTTAGGTAAAAAGTAAGAAAATGTAATAGTTTCTAGGATAAGCATATTACCAGAGTAAGGATCACTGATATCACCGGGATCCTTCAAGGATACTTTAACGTAAGGATCACATGCATGAAGGATCATGTTCACATGAAATATTTCTTTAAGTGAACAGCATTCCAGGCTCTTGGTAACAAGTTTCCTTCCATGGTTAGCAACCTGTATGCCCCCTTTCCTGCTTCAGCTTCAATCAAGTAGGGACCTTCCCATTTTGGTGCTAACTTCCCGTCGGCAGGATTGATAGTATTTTGAAATGCTTTTCTTAACACCATATCTCCGACTTGGAACTTCCTTATTCTGACATTTTTGTTGTAGGCACCAGCCATTTTTTGTTGGTAGCTTGCCATCCTTATCCTAGCTAGATCCATGATTTCCTCAATAGTATCCAAATCCTGAGCTAGGATTGTAGCATTTTCTTCAGGATCACGAGCACTTGTTCTAGCAGTTGGGATCACCATTTCTGTTGGGATCACTGCTTCTGCCCCAAATACTAAAGAGAAAGGTGTTTGACCAGTGGCATTCTTGGGAGTTGTCCTATCAGCCCATAGCACATAAGGTAACTCCTCTGCCCATTTCCCCTTCTTGGATCCTAGCTTCTTCTTCAGATTGTTGATGATGATCTTGTTGGATGATTCTGCTTGACCATTGGCTTGTGGATGAACTGGTGTTGATGTTATCATCTTGATTCCCCAACTGTCACAAAAGTTAGTAGTTCTGCTTCCAATGAATTGGGAACCATTATCACATACAATTTCAGAGGGAATGCCGAATCTAGTTATAATGTTTCTTTTGATAAAGGATATAACTTCTTTTTCTCTGACTTGAGCAAAAGCTTCAGCTTCTATCCACTTAGAGAAGTAGTCAGTCATGGCAAGCATAAATACTTTTCCACCAGGTGCTTTAGGGAGCTTGCCAACTATATCCATCCCCCATCTCATGAATGGCCAAGAGGATGGTATAGGGTGTAGCAATTCAGCTGGTTGATGAAGGATATTGCTGTGTCTTTGACAAGGATCACATTTCCTAGCATATTCTACAGCATCCCTTTTCATGGTTGGCCAGTAGTATCCTGTTCTAAGGATCCTTGAGAACAATGCCCTGCCCCTAGTGTGGTTTCCACAATCTCCTTCATGGAAGTCTCTCAACACTTCTTCAATTTCAGGATCCTCAATACATCTTAAATATGGTCCTGCAAGAGATCGCTTATATAATACATTTTTCAAAATTGTGAATTGAGATACCTTAATCCTGAAAGCTCTAGGATTTTCTCCCATCGGAATCTCCCCGTATTGCAAGTATCTCATAATTGGTGAGATCCATGATCCTGAACAAGATTGAGCTTCTTCACTAGGGACCACTGCAGTATCCTCTTCTATTTCCATGGCCACCTGATTTTCAATGGCAGGAGCCAGGATATGGATGATAGGGATACTTATATCTTCTGGAATCTTTAAGGATGATCCTAGGTTGGCCAATGCATCAGCTTCCGTGTTATCCTCCCTTGGTACCTGTGTTAAGCTGAAAGAGACAAAAGAGAGTGCCAATTCCTTGACTATCTCTAAATATTTGGTTAGTTTTTCTCCTTTAACAGCATAGGATCCATTAAAGTGATTGGTGATCAATAATGAGTCTACATATACTTTAAGATACTTTACCCCCATATCCTTAGCAATTTGTAAGCCAGCAATTAAGGCTTCATATTCAGCCTCATTGTTAGTTGCTTGGAACTCATAGGCTATGGAGTGGGGTATTATGTCCCCCTGTGGCGATTTTAGTAGTATCCCGAGCCCTGTGCCCTTGACATTTGAGGATCCATCAGTGTGTAGTATCCAAGGATCCTTGGTCTCATCCAGCTGCTGGACCTCCAATTCTGCTTCTTTTTGTAGATCACTACTGAAATCAGCCACAAAGTCAGCTAGTGCTTGGCTGTTCTTGGCTCATATCTTATATCATGGGCACTAAGCTTTACTGCCCACTTAGCCATTCTTCCTGACATCTCTGGTTTCCTGAGGACATTCTTAATTGGAAAGTTAGTTCTAACAACGATAATATGGGTTTCAAAATAATGACTTAACTTAGTTGATGCCATGATTAATGCAAGAATAAGTTTTTCGAGGTGTGAGTACCTGGATTCGGCATCAAGTAAACTCTTACTTACATAGTAGATAGGATATTGTGTACCTTCGTGATCCTTAACAAGGACAGCACTTACAGCCGTTGAGGATACCGCCAGGTATAAGGATAACACATCTCCTTTTTCGGGTTTTGATAATGCTGGTGCTGAGGACATATATTCTTTAAGGGCTTGTAAAGCATTCTCATGTTTCTCAGTCCATTCAAATTTCTTGTTCTTCCTTAGGATATCGTAAAATTCTTTACATTTTTCTGAGGATTTTGATATGAACCTGTTCAGAGCTGCTATCCTGCCTGTTAGCCTTTGCACATCCTTAGCATTGGCAGGGGATTTGATATTCACCAGTGCTTTAATTTGCTCCGGACTTGCTTCAATCCCCCTCTGAGTTACCATATATCCTAGGAATTTACCTGCCTTAACACCAAAGTGGCATTTTGAAGGATTAAGCTTCATGTTATAATTATCAAGGATATCAAATGCTTCTTCCAAATCCCTTAGGTGATCCTCAGCTTTCTTTGATTTGACTACCATATCATCTATGTATACTTCCATAGTTTGTCCAATTTGATCTTTGAACATCATATTCACCAGCCTTTGATATGTTGCACCTGCTCGAAGTAGTCTCTCTACTTCTTCTTGGATAATGGCATTCCTTTCTGGTGCAAACTTCCTCCTTTTTTGATGGATTGGTTTGATAGACCTGTCAATGCCAAGTTTGTGAGTAATAATATCCTTAGATATACCTGTCATATCTTCATGTTTCCAAGCAAAGGTAGATTTTCTTCTTTTGAGGAAGGATATTAAGTCTTCTTTCATCTTGCCAAGGATCCCTGATCCGATATAGATTTTTGATTCAGGATCACTAGGATCCAAGAGGATTTCGTCCACATCTTGTTCCCTTGCTTCCAAGACATTCCTCGGAGGATACTGTAATTGCTATTGCTCCCTTGGCTTCGAGGTTGGCTTCATGGATGAGGTGTAACAATCCTTAGCCTCCTGCTGATCACTGTCGATCTTGATTATTCCCCATGGGCTAGGGAGCTTCACACATTGATGGTAGGTGGATGGGACTGCTTTCATATCATGTATCCAAGGCCTGCCAAGGATAACATTGCAACAAGATAAACAGTCAATAACACAAAATTTCTGATAATTATGTAATCCTTCCACGTAGATTGGGAGTTTGATGTCCCCCAGAGTTTTCTTCGTTTCTCCACTGAATCCTACAAGCACGGAGGATCTTGGTGTGATGTCTGATTCTGGAATACCCATTTTCTTCAGAACATCAAGCTGGATAATGTTCACTGAGCTTCCTCCATCGATAACGATCCTGCGGACAAAATGGTTAGAGATAAAGAGAGTAATAACTAAACTATCATGATGAGGATCCTGAATGTTAATGCGATCATCCTCATCAAACGTTATCATCTTCCCTTCTGAGACACTTGATGTTCTAATAGGTCTTTCTCCATTATCCATTTTTGACTCCTTTGCATGCCTTTTGGCCGCCGAGAAGGATGTACCACAGATGTCTGATCCTCCGGAAATAAAGTTGATCACTTGTGCATTTGCCGGAGGTGCTGGAGCCTTTTCAGGGATCCTTTCAGGATCCTGAGTCCTTTGCTTTTTTCTTCCCAACAATTCTTTTAGGTGCCCCTTGCTTAACAGATATCCAATTTCTTTTCTTAAAGCTATGCATTCTTCAGTTAGATGCCCGAAATCCTCATGGTATGCACACCATTTTGACTTGTCTTTAGTCCCGGATGGTTTATCATTCTTCCTGGGCCACCTAGCTTTTTCTCCTAGATTCTGCATTGCAAGGATTAGCTCATGATTATCAACGGAAAAACAATATTCTGAGATTGGATGATAATCTTCATCATCCTCTTCTTGGTCAACAGCATGCACATTCTTGTTCTCATTTCTATGGTAGGATTTGAATTTGTTGTTCTTGAAGGAGGATCCTTGCTTCTCCTGTTTTGAGGATCCTACTTGTCTCTCCTGGATCCTCTTGTCATCCTCTAGCCGGATGAACCTGAGTGCTCGAGTTCTTACTTCATCTAGATTCCTGCATGGTGTCATAACAAGATCATCATAGAATAATGAATCCTTAAGCAGTCCCATTTTGAAGGCTTCAACAGCCGTAGCCATATCCAAGTTGGGAATGTCCAAGGATTCTTTACTAAATTTAGTTATATAATCCCTTAACGATTCATTATGATTTTGAGTTATCCTGTACAAATCACTAGTTAATTTTTCAAATTTTCTGCTACAAGAGAATTGGTTATTGAATAAATTAACTAAATTAGCAAATGAAGTAATAGAGTAGGGGGGAAGACTTAGCAGCCACTTAAGAGCTGATCCAGTAAGAGTGGATCCAAATCCTTTACATAGGCATGCTTCCTTCAACTTTTCTGGGATAGGATTGATCTCCATCCTCTCCCTGTATTGTGCTATATGCTCCTCTGGATCCGTTGTGCCATCATACAGCTTCATGGTAGGGATATGGAACCTTTTGGGTACCTCTGCATCACAAATTGGTGGTACAAAGCGAGATACCTTGTGGCTTCCATCTGCAATCTCTGGGATAGGCTTGACTACCCCTGGAACACTTGAGATCATATCTTTTAGCTTCTGCAATTCCCTGGCCATAGCATGATTGACACCTGTATCCTGCATGAATCCATGGTTAGTGGTAAGATAATTATTTAAAGTGTTACCTCCCATTGAGTTCAAGTTAGTGAATCCATATCGCTGGGATTCTGGGATAACGGAGGGACCAGTGGAAGCAATGGTCTGCATTGGAATGAAGTCCCCTTGATGGACATCTAGACTTCCTGTTTGCAAACTTTTTAGGGATCCTGGTATCTGGAAGGATCCTGGTGTCTGGGATGATCCTGGAACGAAGGAGGATCCTTGAACCAGGGATGATCCTGGAACAAAGGAGGATCCTTGGCCCTGGAATGATCCTGGAACAAAGTAGGATCCTTGAAACTGCTGTGCCCCCGGATAGGCTCCTGAATTCATGAAGGATCCCATGTACTGAGGATAGGATCCTACTGGCTGAAAATGTGAGCCTGATCTCTGAGTCATTGCTGCCGACTTGAGATGTAATCCTCTTGACTCCCCTATGATTTGCACGTCCGGGATCCCTGATGGCTGGGAAGTGATCATTGGAGTATCGAAGCTCAAGGATTTGGGCATCAGTGGGGAATGATCCTCTGCCGCTTTCTTTTGTCTTTTGAGGTCTCCAATTTCCCTGAGGATCCTGTCATTAGTCTCATCCTGCCGCTGCATACGATCCTTCATCTGCAAAATCAAAGTAAATACGTCACTAGTACTGGGAGTATAAGAATTCATAGCAGAAGAAGATGGAGGTTTAGAGTTAGTAGGAGTTGGTCTCTTCTCAGCATTCTTCTGGGATCCTGCCGGTGGAGGAGGCAGAGTGTTCTGAGACGAGGTGACTGCAGACATCGCCGTGGACATATTTTTCAATGCTGAAGCCATGTAATTCTTTGAAATGATTTCGAACAAAAGGTTTTCTTATGAATGAAGCACCAATTGCCCCACGGTGGGCGCCAAACTGTTTTGGTCAAAAATCACACAAGGATAATGTAACCAAACTTTATGTAATTGGGGTATGATGCTTGGTTAATTATAAAAGTAAAGGGTCACTTTCGTGATAGAGATGCAAAGACACAATGATTTATACGAGGAAAAAGCCCTTGATCAATATATGATCTCCGGCATAAAAAACCTCGGGTGATGGCAACTACCGATCACCAAACTTCAATATAAGAACAAAATGGTTACAACTTCGGATGATAATGAGCTGAGTACAAGAATCACTATTGTTTCGAGTGTCTAAGTGTATGAGAGTTGCGTTGTATGTCGTGTGTGTTCTTCCGAATGAGGAAGAGTGGTATTTATACGTGTGTAGGTGACCTATTTTAGGTAGCTAAACTAATATTCAGCTCATTACCCCTTTAGAAATGAGATACAATCTAGCCTAAATAGCCGCCCATAAATCAAGCCAAGTTTCCATATCCTGTGCAACGTCTATCTTCAATTAAGCTCTTGCCATAATTGTGAAGACGCGTCCCTTGATCATGATGCCTAGAGCGTATCCTGCTAGATGTTCCTGCAAAACAATATTGTATTAAGTGGAAGTGGCCGTTAGTATGAGGATCACTATAATGTCCCATGATCCTGATCCTGAAGTCCTGCTGAGGATCACTGTCTGCCAAAGAAACAAGGATCACTGGTTAGGATCACGTATAAGGATCACCTATAATAAAAATCCAGCCCTAACAGAAATAAAAGTAAATCTAGCCTAAATTATCGCCGTTAAATCATGCCAAGTTTCCATATCCTTCACAACGTCCATCTCCGATTAAGCACATGCCATAGTTGTAAAGACGTGTCCTTTAATTGTGATGCTAAGAGCGGATCCTGCTAGTCATTCCTGCAAAACAACATTAAATTCAACGAAAGCAACTGTTAGCATGAGGATCCTATGATGGTCCGTGATCCTGATCCTGGAACTCTGCTGAGGATCACTATCTGCCAAAGAAACAAGGATCACTGGTTAGGATCACATGTGAGGATCATGTATTGTAAAAATCCAGCCCTAACAACAACCACGTTTGCTAGCCACCTCGGGAACTTAACTTCTCTGATCATCCTGGACTTCAATAATCTCTCAACTTCCTCTTGGATAATTGCATTCCGCTCGGGGGCGAATTTTCTTCTCTTTTGTTGTATAGGCTTGAATGACCTGTCAATTCCAAGCTTGTGAGTAATAATGTCTTTAGATATACCTGTCATATCTTCATGCTTCCATGCAAACGTTGACATCCTGCATTTCAAAAAGTTAATTAATTGTTCTTCAATATCCTGAGGGATATTGGTTCCCACGAGCACCGAAATATCGGGATTATCCTGGTCCAGGATAATTTTCTTCACATCCTGCTCCGGATCCTCCACGATATCCTGGGCCCGCATCTTTAATTGCTATGTTGCACTAGGTTTGGTTGAGGATTTCATCGAGGATGAGTAGCATTCTTTCGCCTCCTGTTGATCACTGTCGATCTTGACAACCCCCCAAGGGGTAGGGATCTTGATGCATTGGTGATACGTTGATGGAACGGCCTTCATATCGTGGATCCAAGGTCTTCCTAGGATGATGTTATAGCATGATAGAGAATCCATCACACAAAAACGTTGCATCTTGTTGACTCCTTCAACATATACTGGCAGCCTTATCTCTCCCACTGTGTTCCTAGCTTCTCCACTGAAACCAACGAGCACAGTAGACTTCGAAGTGATATCCATCGGAGACACATTCATCCTCTTCAGAGTCTCCAGTTGTATTATGTTGACGGAGCTGCCATTATCAACCAATATCCTGCGTACAAAATGGTTAGCCACATATAATGTTATTACCAGAGCATCATGGTGAGGATCCTGGACAGTATCCCTATCATCTGCATCAAAAGTGATCACTTTGTCAGTTGTGAGCGTAGTCATCCTGATAGGTTTGTCTCCCCTCTCGGCCTTAGCTTCCTTTGCATGTCTCTTGGCCGTCGAATACGAAGTTCCGCAAATGTCGGATCCTCCTGAAATGAAGTTGATTATCTTGGCATCGGCGGGAGGTGATGTCGCTCGCTCAGGATCCTTCTCAGTATCCTGACCCTTATTCTTCTTCTTCCCTAAGAGATCTTTCAAATATCCCTTGCTTAGAAGGTAGCTGATTTCTTTCCTCAAAGCGATGCAGTCCTCAGTCATATGTCCCAAATCTTCATTGAAAGCACACCATTTTGACTTGTCTTTCCAATCTGCTTTTTGTTGATTCTTCCGAGGCCACCTGGCTTTATCTCCCAAACCCTGCATAGCATACATTAGTTCAGGTATACTAACAGAAAAACAATATTCAGATAATTCAGGATATTCTTCAGGATCCTCGTCTTCAACAGCATTCACTCTCTTGTTATCATTTCTGCCATATGGCTTAGAGCGATATGGTCTATATGAGGATTATGATTTCCTGTTAGTCGATTCATATGTCGAGGATGCATTAATCTTTTCTTGCATTTTTCTGTCATCCTCTAACCGAATATATCTTAGAGCCCTGTTCCGGGCTTCATCCAGGTTCCTGCATGGGTTCATTACAAGGTCTTGATAGAATTAAGAATCCTTTTGCAGCCCCATCTTGAAAGCTTGCACAGCCGTTGCAACATCAAGATGAGGAATGTCTAGTGATTCCCGGCTGAACTTGTTCACATAATCCCTAAGGGATTCCTGAGGCCCTTGTGTTATCCTGTAGAGATCACTTGTTAATTTTTCAAAGCTTCTACTACAAGAAAATTGACTATTAAATAAATTTACTAAGTGAGCAAAAGATGTAATCGAATGTGGAGGAACATTTAGGAGCCATTTCAAAGCCGATCCTGTCAAGGTTGAACCAAAACCCTTGCACAAGCAGGCTTCCTTGAGATCTGGAGGGATAGGGTTGATCTCCATCCTTTCCCTATACTGGGCAATATGCTCTTCAGGATCCGTGGTTCCGTCGTAGAGTTTCATGTTCGGAGTCTGAAATCTTTTTGGGATTTCAGCATCACATATAGGATGCACGAACCGAGATACCCTGTGGCTATCCTGGGACACTTCAGGAATTGGCTGCACCACCCCAGGTACACTGGATATCATATCCTTTAATTTCTGAAGTTCCCTGGATAATTCTGACGCTACAGTTGTATCCTGCAAAGATCCAACACTGTTAGCGGTAATAGCATTATTATTATTCGATATGTTACCCGTTAGAGGATTTTGCCCATATCCTGAAGCATATCCTGAGCTCCTCACAGTCGATATCCTGACCGAGGAGGGTATTTCAGGAGTATGATTCTGAGGAAGGCTGGGCACGATATTCCCCCTGTTATCCTCAGCATACACAGCTGAACTAAAGTTCAACACTCTGGGATGTAATGGAGTGACATTATCCTCAGCAGATCTGCTCGAGCCAGACTTCAGGAGTTGTATTTCCCTTAAAAGCATTTGGTTTGTTTCCTGTTGCTGCCTCATTTGTTCCTGCACACTTCCAAACAAGGTTAGAATTTCATCGTTAGAAGCTAAAACAGGAGCAGATCCCTGGACACTCCGAGTAGGGATAACATCTTGAGATTGTGTAGAGGCTGGCATCCTTGGAGGAGGCGGTGGAAGCACCGAACCAACTGTTGCAGAAGTTGTAGCAGACACAGTAGAAGAGCTCATGTTTGATCTTGAGGCCATTGTAAACAATGTGGCAAAAAGTTTTGAAAACAGAAAACCGATTAACGATTTCACAAAGATTTTTAGTAAAGAGAGCACCACTTGCCCCACGGTGGGCGCCAAATTGTTTTGGTCAAAAATTACCGAAGCAATTAAGTGATCAAATTAGTTGAGTGAGGTAGTGTGCTAAAAAGTGTGTTGAAAATATGCTTGTTAGGTTCTTTGGAAAAACAGTGTTCAGGATACGGCTCAGGATATTGAGCTGTATCTACGATCAAACAATGAGCAATAAAGTAAAGTAAATGACACGAGATGTACGAGGAAAGCCCTTTATCAATCTAGATCGCCGGCATAAAACCTCGGGAGCTGACAATCGCAGCTGCCTAGTTCTTCTTATTGCTTTAAACTTCAGGATACAGTGCAGGATATAGATCAGATTGCTAAGTGTTACAATGAATTTTGTGAAAGTTGCGAGAGAGCAAGTGTTGAGAGTGTGATTGTGATGTCCTAGTTGATCTGATATACCCACTATTTATAGTAACGAATTACAAACTAAAATTCCTATAAACATGGGATGCCCCGAATATTCCAATGTGAATGTTTTGGTCAAAAATCTCACAAGGATAATGTAACCAAACTTTATGTAAACGGGGTATGATGCTTGGTTAATTACAAAAGTAAAGGATCACTTTTATGAGAAATATGCAAAGACACGATGATTTATACGAGGAAAAAGCCCTTGATCAAAGTATGATCTCCGGCATAAAAAACCTCGGGTGATGGCAACTACCGATCACCAACTTCAATATAAGAAAAATATAGTTACAACTTCGGATGATAATGAGCTGAGTACAAGGATCACTATAGTTTTGAGTGTCTAAGCGTGTGAGAGTTGTGTCCTGTTCTTCCGAATGAGGAAGAGTGGTATATATACAAGTGTAGGTGACCTATTTTAGGTAAAAGGACTAATAATCAGCTCATTACCCCTTTAGAAATAAAAGACAATCTAGCCTAAATTGCCGCCCTTAAATCAAGCTAAGTTTCCATATCCTTTGCAACGTCTATCTCTGATTAAGCTCATGCTATAATTGTGAAGACGCGTCCCTTGATTATGATGTTAAGAGCGTATCCTGCTAGATGTTCCTGCAAAATAATGTTGTATTAAACGAAGGTAACTGTTAGCATGAGGATCCTTTAATGGTCCATGATCCTGATCCTGAAGTCCTGCTGAGGATCACTGTCTGCCAAAGAAACAAGGATCACTGGTTAGGATCACGTATAAGGTTCACGTATGATAAAAATCCAGCCCTAACAATTGCCCCCAAAATATAAGGAGTTTATTGTAAATAAACGAGTTATATTTTGCTTTGATCCTATCTGCAACGAATGACTCGGATAACTAGCCGTTAATATCGAACTAGCCGTTGCAACCCTTACGTCATAGATGTGACAATCCCTGCAAATCATGATTATAAATAGGAGATAGGGTTAGGATCACTCTGCATTTAAATTCGAGATATCTTCCCTTTATAATCGCTACCGAGGATCGATCAGGTATTCTCTTTTCTTCTCTTCTCATTCTTCCTTCTCTTGCTCTGTTTTTCTGCTCCCCTGTTTTTATTCTGCTGTGAGGATGTTGCTCCGAAACTCTCCCCATAAGGATCACGAGAAGAGCAGTCCCCTGAAAAGCCAAGGGATCATTAAGGACTCTCCTACGGAGAGATGTTGCTTTACCGATGCTCATGTAGATAGGATTCGTCATTGCTTTCCGGCGAATGCTGTTTTCAAATCCTTCACACCTACTGCTTTGAGCGACTTTGTTTCAGACGTCTGGGTGGCTTTTCCTGCTACTCCGTTCACCATAGGGTATTCGTATCCTTTTCCAGCCTTCACCCAATCCTAGTTTCTTTAACCGGCATATCTTATATCCAAGCTATGCCGATGATCTGGAGGGTCTTGTATACCCTGGAAAGGATCATTGAGCAAGAGGGGATTGATTTAGGGATGGCAGAGCTGGCCGCGCTTTATGATCTTACCACGTTTGGTTCTCATCGATATTTGTTGAAACGGAAGGCCGGGGAGGATCACCCTGTTTTGAAAGTTACCAAAAATGACACGAACTGGAAGCGTCGTTTCTTCTTTGTGAGAAGGGATTGCCTCCCTGATGGGAATGATCTGCCCAAGGAGTGGGCCACCCATGGTAGGATGGAGGATCCTGGAAGGATCACCATCAGACTTGTCTCTTATGATGAGGATCACTAACGTCTTGTTTTTTTGTTTATTGTGCAGCTATCTCCATTGCTCATCTCAAGTTAACCCCTGCTGCAAGAGAAAGAGTTTTAGCTTTTAAAAGGCTTAATCCTGAGGTCAGAAGTTTCCAAGTCACCGTCCAAGATTCACAAGAAGTATCCTCCGCATCTGCCACTATGTCAAGTAAGTATCCTTATAAAAAAGTAGGTCATATGTAAGATTGTTTAATTAGTAAGGGAACTTATCTTGTTTTTTGATTGTGTAGGTGCTGGAAAATCTGCTAAGTCCGCCAAGTCTGCCTCCAAGTTTGGGATAGATGATCTTGCCAACGTCAAGTCTTCGAGGAAGAAGGCTTCTGTTGCCAGTCCCTCTGCTTCGGCTCCTGAAGCACCTGTTAGAGGTAAGGGGAAGAAGAGGAAGACTTCTGAGGATCTCCAAGGATTTCCCCTGATCCGCCAACAGTTCCTTGACTTTGTCAATGAGGTAAGGATCATTGCCCCTGTTGGTTATTCTTCTCTAATATCCTGCTTTTTTGAGGATCACCTGATCCTGATCTTACCTTTTTTCTCTTTTGCAGAAACTTGCTGAGATTGAGACCTATCTTGGCCACGTCGAGGATCAGGAGAGCCAAATCGCCGACCTCCAACAAATGGGCGTGTTAAAGGATCTCAAGATAGCCGATCTTGAGAAGGAACTCCGGGCTACAAAGGATGAGGCTGCTCAAAGGCTGATTGACATGGATGGCGAGAAGCAGGAGATCATCCAGGATGCCAAGGTCTCTGCCGCAACTGCTATGTACAAGATACAACTACAAATGGCTGCGGAGGCTCAGGATCCTGCCTTTGACAAAAGCTCATGGGACGTGGAGGGTTGGAAAGCAAGATTGGCAGAGCTGGAGGATGAGGACGAAGCAGAGGATATCCCAATGCTGGAGGGTGGTGATGCTGACAAGGATCAGGGCGGAGAAGCTGGTGGTGATGGAGCAGCAAAGGTGTAAGCTGCATGATTGGGCGATGATGGATATTTGTGACTAGGCCGGAGCCCAATTTTTTTAGTATGGTAGTGGTTTGTGGTAGTGGTATTTGGAACAATTGATGGTCTGTAATCTTTGAACAATAGTTTTTAGGGTTAAGGATCCTGGATCCTTTGGACAATAGGTAGGATTACAAAAGGTGGAGGGATCCTCTGTTGGGGGATGAAGCCTTTGTGATCCTGCCGCTTTTAATTTCCTGCACATGCTAAGACCGCATAGACAATGGACACCCTTTGCCAACCCATGTGGACGGGCCACGTTTTGCTGGTAGAAACGTGGGTTGGCAATTTTGACAACTTTTGAAGGGTTAATCCTTTCGTTAATAAATAAAATCTTAAACTTTTGTCGCTTATCTTGTGTTATTATCCTTTTTATTTTCAATTGTTTTGACACATGTTTGTTTGAGTAAGAAAAGTTTGAGCAAATTATGTTTAAGAAATTTAGGATATGATCCTGGATCAAATATCCTATAATCGAAAATTTTCAAGGTAGTTTGTTTTAAGGATCATAGGTTCTGTTGTCAAGGTCTAAAGGTTATTCGAATGAATAATGAATTTAAAAATAGTTAAGGATCATACCTGAGGATCCAAGTTAGGATCCTAACCTTTAATCGGGATAACCATAAGTAAAACTTTAATGGATAATAAGAATTAAGGATCTTTAATGGAATATAACTTGGGACTAAGCCAATGCAAAAGATAAATTAGTAACTGGGGACATGCCCAAAGGATAAATGAGGATGATCCCGGAGGATCACTGGGGACAAGCCCAAAGGATAACTGGGGACAAGCCCAAAGGATAACTGGGGACAAGCCCAAAGGATCGTATGTAAACTGGAGTATGGCCCTTACTGGCGACTATCCAAACTTTGTGACATGAAAATGTCAAAACCTTAGCTAACGTGAAAACGTTAGAAACCTTAGGAACGGATGTATGGTACGTCTACCATTATACGTAGGATCCTAGATATAGCCAGTACGATGAGGTTGTCAGCCCCGGAAGTGGGTACTGGTCCCAAAGACGTGAACTATATTAGGATCATCGTGCGCTGCTGGCGAAAACTGGGGATAATCCCATGGATAACTGGGGTTGGACCCAAGGACCTGCGGTGCTTTCGAGGATCTTTGACGATATGCTGAAGATACCTGAACTATCATAACTCAAATGGTTCGTGAGAAGAGGATGAAGGATACATGATCCTTATCCTTAGGCAAAAAGTAAGAAAATGTAAATGTTTTAAGATAAGGACATTACCAGAGTAAGGATCACTGATATCACCGGGATCCTTCGAGGATACTTCAGTGTAAGGATCACATGCTTGAAGGATCATGTTTACATAAAGTATCTCTTTAAGTGAACAGCATTCCAGGCTCTTGGTAACAAGTTTCCTTCCATAGTTAGCAATCTGTATGCCCCCTTTCCTGCTTCAGCTTCAATCAAGTAAGGGCCTTCCCACTTTGGTGCTAATTTCCCGTCAGCAGGATTAATAGTGTTTTGGAATGTTTTTCTCAACACCATATCTCCGACTTGGAACTTCCTTATCCTAACATTTTTGTTGTAAGCACCAGCCATTCTTTGTTGGTAGCTTGCCATCCTTATCCTGGCCAGATCCCTGATTTCCTCAATAGTATCCAAATCCTGAGCCAGGATTGCAGCATTTTCTTCAGGATCACGAGCACTTGTTCTAGCAGTTGGGATCACCATCTCTGTTGGGATCACTGCTTCTGCCCCAAATACTAAAGAAAAAGGTGTTTGACCAGTGGCATTCTTGGGAGTTGTTCTATCAGCCCATAGCACATAAGGTAACTCCTCTGCCCATTTCCCCTTCTTGGATCCTAGCTTCTTCTTCAGATTGTTGATGATGATCTTGTTGGATGATTCTGCTTGGCCATTGGCCTGTGGATGAACTGGTGTTGATGTTATCATCTTGATTCCCCAACTGTCACAAAAGCTAGTAGTTCTGCTTCCAATGAATTGGGAACCATTATCACATACAATTTCAGAGGGAATGCCAAATCTAGTTATAATGTTTCTTTTGATAAAGGATATAACTTCTTTTTCTCTGAATTGAGCAAAAGCTTCAGCTTCTATCCATTTAGAGAAGTAGTCAGTCATGGCAAGCATAAATACTTTTCCAGCAGGTGCTTTAGGGAGCTTGCCAACTATATCCATCCCCCATCTCATGAATGGCCAAGAGGATGGTATAGGGTGTAGCAGTTCAGCTGGTTGATGAAGGATATTGCTGTGTCTTTGACAAGGATCACATTTCCTAGCGTATTCTACAGCATCCCTTTTCATGGTTGGCCAGTAGTATCCTGTTCTAAGAATCCTTGAGAACAATGCCCTGCCCCCAGTGTGGTTTTCACAATCTCCTTCATGGAAGTCTCTCAATACTTCTTCAATTTCAGGATCCTCGATACATCTTAAATATGGTCCTGCAAGAGATCGTTTATACAATACATTATTTAAGATTGTGAATTGAGATACCTTAATCCTGAAAGCTTTAGGATTTTCTCCCATCGGAATTTCCCCGTATTGCAAGTATCTCATGATTGGTGAGATCCATGATCCTGAATAAGGTTGAGCTTCTTCACTAGGGATTACTGCAGTATCCTCTTCTATTTCCATGGCCACCTGATTTTCAATAGCAGGAGCCAGGATATGGATGATAGGGATACTTATGTCTTCAGGAATTTTTAAGGATGATCCTAAGTTGGCCAATGCATCAGCTTCCGTGTTATCCTCCCTTGGTACCTGTGTTAAGCTGAAAGAAACAAAAGAGAGTGCCAATTCTTTGACTATCTCTAAATATTTGGTTAGTTTTTCACCTTTAACAGCATAGGATCCATTAAAGTGATTGGTGATCAATAATGAGTCTACATATACTTTAAGATATTTTACCCCCATATCCTTAGCAATTTGTAAGCCAGCAATTAAGGCTTCATATTCAGCCTCATTGTTAGTTGCTTGGAACTCACAGGCTATGGAGTGGGGTATTATGTCCCCCTGTGGCGATTTTAGTAGTATCCCGAGCCCTGTGCCCTTGACATTTGAGGATCCATCAGTGTGTAGTATCCAAGGATCCTTGGTCTCATCCAGCTGCTGGACCTCCAATTCTGCTTCTTTTTGTAGATCACTACTGAAATCAGCCACAAAGTCAGCTAATGCTTGGGATTTAATGGCTGTTCTTGGCTCATATCTTATATCATGGGCACTAAGCTTTACTGCCCACTTAGCCATTCTTCCTGACATCTCTGGTTTCCTGAGGACATTCTTAATTGGAAAGTTAGTTCTAACAACAATGGTATGGGTTTCAAAATAATGCCTTAGCTTAGTTGATGCCATGATTAATGCAAGAATAAGTTTTTCGAGGTGTGAGTACCTGGATTCGGCATCAAGTAAACTCTTACTTACATAGTAGATAGGATATTGTGTACCTTCGTGATCCTTAACAAGGACAGCACTTACAGCGGTTGAGGATACCGCCAAATATAAGGATAACACATCTCCTTTTTCGGGCTTTGATAATGCTGGTGCTGAGGACATATATTCTTTAAGGGCTTGTAAAGCATTCTCATGTTTCTCAGTCCATTCAAACTTCTTGTTCTTCCTTAGGATATCGTAAAATTCTTTACATTTTTCTGAGGATTTTGATATGAACCTGTTCAGAGCTGCTATCCTGCCTGTTAGTCTTTGCACATCCTTAGCATTGACAGGGGACTTGATGTTCACTAGTGCTTTAATTTGCTCCGGACTTGCCTCAATGCCCCTCTGAGTTACCATATATCCTAGGAATTTACCTGCCTTAACACCAAAGTGGCATTTTGAAGGATTAAGCTTCATGTTATAATTATCAAGGATATCAAATGCTTCTTCCAAATCCCTTAGGTGATCCTCAGCTTTCTTTGATTTGACTACCATATCATCTATGTATACTTCCATAGTTTGTCCGATTTGATCTTTGAACATCATATTCACCAGCCTTTGATATGTTGCACCTGCATTTCTTAATCCAAAAGGCATGGCAATATAACAATACAAACCTGTTGGGGTCATAAAGGCTGTATCCTCTTGGTCAGATGGTTCCATCTGAATTTGTTGGAATCCAGATGATGCATCCATAAAGGTCAACAGTTCATGCCCCGCTGTTGCATCCACCATGGAGTCAATGTGGGGTAATGGGAAAGGATCCTTGGGACATGCCTTATTCAGATCGGTGAAGTCGACACATACCCTCCACTTTCCATTTTTCTTTTGGACAACGACCACATTGGCTAACCATTTTGGATACTTTACCTCTCTGATCATACCTGCTCGAAGTAGTCTCTCTACTTCTTCTTGGATAATGGCATTCCTTTCTGGTGCAAACTTCCTCCTTTTTTGATGGATTGGTTTGATAGACCTGTCAATGCCAAGTTTGTGAGTAATAATATCCTTAGATATACCTGTCATGTCTTCATGTTTCCAAGCGAAGGTAGATTTTCTTCTTTTGAGGAAGGATATTAAGTCTTCTTTCATCTGGCCAAGGATCCCTGATCCGATATAGATTTTGGATTCAGGATCACTAGGATCCAAGAGGATTTCGTCCACATCTTGTTCCCTTACCTACAAGACATTCCTCGGAGGATACTGTAATTGCTATTGCTCCCTTGGCTTCGAGGTTGGCTTCATGGATGAGGTATAACAATCCTTAACCTCCTGCTGATCACTGTCGATCTTGATTATTCCCCATGGACTAGGGAGCTTCACACATTGATGGTAGGTGGATGGGACTGCTTTCATATCATGTATCCAAGGCCTGCCAAGGATAACATTGCAACAAGACAAACAGTCAATAACACAAAATTTCTGATAATTATGTAATCCTTCCACGTAGATTGGGAGTTTGATGTCCCCCAGAGTTTTCTTTGTTTCTCCACTGAATCCTACAAGCACGGAGGATCTTGGTGTGATGTCTGATTCTGGGATACCCATTTTCTTCAGAACATCAAGCTGGATAATGTTCACTGAGCTTCCTCCATCGATAAGGATCCTGCGGACAAAATGGTTAGAGATAAAGAGAGTAATAACTAAACTATCATGATGAGGATCCTGAATGTTAATGCGATCATCCTCATCAAACGTTATCATCTTCCCTTTTGAGACACTTGATGTTCTAATAGGCCTTTCTCCATTATCCATTTTTGACTCCTTTGCATGCCTTTTGGCCGCCGAGAAGGATGTACCACAGATGTCTGATCCTCCGGAAATAAAGTTGATCACTTGTGCATTTGCCGGAGGTGCTGGAGCCCTTTCAGGGATCCTTTCAGGATCCTGAGTCCTTTGCTTTTTTCTTCCCAACAATTCTTTTAGGTGCCCCTTGCTTAACAGATATCCAATATCTTTTCTTAAAGCTATGCATTCTTCAGTTAGATGCCCGAAATCCTCATGGTATGCACACCATTTTGACTTGTCTTTAGTCCCGGATGGTTTATCATTCTTCCTGGGCCACCTAGCTTTTTCTCCTAGATTCTGCATTGCAAGGATTAGTTCATGATTATCAACGGAAAAACAATATTCTGAGATTGGAGGATAATCTTCATCATCCTCTTCTTGGTCAACAGCATGCACATTCTGGTTCTCATTTCTATGGTAGGATTTGAATTTGTTGTTCTTGAAGGAGGATCCTTGCTTCTCCTGTTTTGAGGATCCTACTTGTCTCTCTTGGATCCTCTTGTCATCCTCTAGCCGGATGAACCTGAGTGCTCGAGTTCTTACTTCATCTAGATTCCTGCATGGTGTCATAACAAGATCATCATAGAATAATGAATCCTTAAGCAGTCCCATTTTGAAGGCTTCAACAGCCGTAGCCATATCCAAGTTGGGAATGTCCAAGGATTCTTTACTAAATTTAGTTATATAATCTCTTAATGATTCATTATGACTTTGAGTTACCCTATATAAATCACTGGTTAATCTTTCAAATTTTCTACTACAAGAGAATTGGTTATTGAATAAATTAACTAAATTAGCAAATGAAGTAATAGAGTAAGGGGGAAGACTTAGCAGCCACTTAAGAGCTGATCCAGTAAGAGTGGATCCAAATCCTTTACATAGGCATGTTTCCTTCAACTTTTCTGGGATAGGATTGATCTCCATCCTCTCCCTGTATTGTGCTATGTGCTCCTCTGGATCCGTCGTACCATCATACAGCTTCATAGTAGGGATATGGAACCTTTTGGGTACCTCTGCATCACAAATTGGTGGTGCAAAGCGAGATACCTTGTGGCTTCCATCTGCAATCTCCGGGATAGGCTTGACTACCCCTGGAACACTTGAGATCATATCTTTTAGTTTCTGTAATTCCCTGGCCATAGCATGATTGACACCTGTATCCTGCATGAATCCATGGTTAGTGGTAGGATAATTATTTAAAGTGTTACCTCCCATTGGGTTCAAGTTAGGGAATCCATATTGCTGGGATTCTGGAACAACGGAGGGACCAGTGGAAGCAATGGTCTGCATTGGAATGAAGTCCCCTTGATGGACATCTAGACTTCCTGTTTGCAAACTTTTCAGGGATCCTGGCATCTGGAAGGATCCTGGTATCTGGAAGGATCCTGGTATCTGGGATGATCCTGAAACGAAGGAGGATCCTTGACCCTGGGATGATCCTGGAACAAAGTAGGATCCTTGACCCTGGGATGATCCTGGAACAAAGTAGGATCCTTGAAACTGCTGTGCTCCCGGATAGGCTCCCGAATTCATGAAGGATCCCATATGCTGGGGATAGGAGCCTGCCGGCTGAAAGTGTGAGCCTGATGCCTGAGTCAATGCTGTTGATCCGAGGTGCAATCCTCTTGATTCTCCCATAATTTGCACGTCTAGAATTTCCGATGGCTGAGAAGTGATCATTGGAGTATCAAAGCTCAAGGATTTGGGCATCAGTGGGGAATGATCCTCTGCCGTTTTCTTTTGTCTTTTGAGATCTCCAATTTCCCTGAGGATCCTTTCATTAGTTTCATCCTGCTGCTGCATACGATCCTTCATCTGCAAAATCAAAGTAAATACATCACTAGTACTGGGAATATAAGAATTCATAGCAGAAGGAGATGGAGTTTTAGAATTAGTAGGAGTTTGTCTCCTCTCAGCATTCTTCTGGGATCCTGCCGGTGGTGGAGGCAGAATGTTCTGGGACGAGGTGACTGCAGACATTGCCGTGGACATGTTTTTCAATGATGAAGCCATGTAATTCTTTGAAATGATTTCGAACAAAAGGTTTTCTTATGAATGAAGCACCAATTGCCCCACGGTGGGCGCCAAACTGTTTTGGTCAAAAATCTCACAAGGATAATGTAACCAAACTTTATGTAAACGGGGTATGATGCTTGGTTAATTACAAAAGTAAAGGATCACTTTTATGAGAAATATGCAAAGACACGATGATTTATACGAGGAAAAAGCCCTTGATCAAAGTATGATCTCCGGCATAAAAAACCTCGGGTGATGGCAACTACCGATCACCAACTTCAATATAAGAAAAATATAGTTACAACTTCGGATGATAATGAGCTGAGTACAAGGATCACTATAGTTTTGAGTGTCTAAGCGTGTGAGAGTTGTGTCCTGTTCTTCCGAATGAGGAAGAGTGGTATATATACAAGTGTAGGTGACCTATTTTAGGTAAAAGGACTAATAATCAGCTCATTACCCCTTTAGAAATAAAAGACAATCTAGCCTAAATTGCCGCCCTTAAATCAAGCTAAGTTTCCATATCCTTTGCAACGTCTATCTCTGATTAAGCTCATGCTATAATTGTGAAGACGCGTCCCTTGATTATGATGTTAAGAGCGTATCCTGCTAGATGTTCCTGCAAAATAATGTTGTATTAAACGAAGGTAACTGTTAGCATGAGGATCCTTTAATGGTCCATGATCCTGATCCTGAAGTCCTGCTGAGGATCACTGTCTGCCAAAGAAACAAGGATCACTGGTTAGGATCACGTATAAGGATCACGTATGATAAAAATCCAGCCCTAATAGTGAACGTTGTAGACCGAGTAATGCGGCTTCAACGGCTTATTGTGAACGACTTGGACCGAGTCTTCAGTAGAAAAGGTCTTCATGAACGTTGCTAGCTTCTAACCCACGTACCTGCATTTAATCCGTTAGTGATCCTGATGATACCATTCAGGATGTTACCAATATCCTGAGTCAGCATCCCGGATGTAAACAGATACAATAAACAAGATATATATCAAGATATTTTCCAGGATATAGGCTCAGAATTTCACCCATAACACCAGGGAAACCAGTAAACGATACAACTTAACTAGCTTCCTCAGTAACCGCATGCTAAATTTCGGGACGAAATTTCTTTCAAGTTGGGGATAATGTGACAACTCGAGTTTCCGAGATTCCACTTTCGCATTTATTGCACGTTAACTGTTTGTCTAGTTGTTTACTTACACAATTTGTTTGCTTTGTAACTGTATACATTGTGATATGATAAAGTGTATTGTGATTGTTGCATGGTTATGTGTTATTTTACGAATGATTTGACAAATACATGAACTTGATGATAAAACTGTAAATTATATGTGGTGTGTGTGTTTTATGTAAAAGATGATACTTAAGGGTGAGTAGAGTAGTTAGTGAAACCTTAATAACCTCTAACCCTAATCTCTCTCACAAATCATTGTACGTATTTTCAATCTTCCTCTACCATCATCTCCTGCAATCACCTTTTTCATCATTCTTGGTGGCACAAGCTCTCAATCATCACTTTTGATCTCTCTCTTCATCTAGAATCAATCTAAGGTAAATGTTTAATGATTATTTCTTGTTAATCATCGATTATTTGATTCTTGCAAACCCTAGTTCTCCAAATAATGGTTCTGTGTTTATTGATCCTCCTGATTATTGTGAAATGGTTTGTGAATAGTTGTGTAATCAAATGCCTGGCAATGAGATGCATGATATGTTAGAATTGGTTGATTGTCTATTAGGTTACAGCATTTGCCAATGAATGAAAAGTAGGGTTTTGATCGTAACCTATAACTGTTCCATTGAAAACTGTGATTTGGTTTTGAATATTTTGCATGATTGTTAGCCCGAAGATTTGTGTCAGGGTTTTGTGAAGTCACAAAAATCCGAGTTTTGTAAATGAATCATGGTCTGAATTATATAAGTGAAACATGGTCCGAATATTATAAGGACTCCCTGAGTCCGAGTTTTATGAAATGCACAAGGTCCGACTTTTTGATGCATGAATGGTCCGACTTTTGGATTGAACACATGGTCCGACTTTTGTGATGTAATGTATGGTCCGACTTTTTAAGTATTGATACATGGTCCGGGTTTTAAGAGGGGGTGTTTGGTCCGAGTTTTGTGGGGGGTGCTTGGTCCGAACTTTGTGAAGGGAAAGCATGATCCAAGTTTGTTGATGCTATATGGTCCGAATTTCATTTATAAATAAGTGTCTGAGTTTATTGCAAACACCAGTGTTAGAGCCTAATGTTAACACTAGGGATCCGAGTTTACTTATAATGCCAAGTTCAAAACCCTGTATGAGGAACACTTTGCATGCTACTGTATGTTACTGTATCTTATTGTATGTTACCGGATGATACTGTATGTATGAACAAGCTATGTCATGTCATTCTGTACACAACTATCACACGGAACACAGTTGTTTGGACATCAAGGAACTGTAAACCCTAATTGAACGTAAACACTTACATCGAGTTTATGTGCAATGTACCCTAGGTCGTGTGTAACGGACCTAACCATTAATTAACACTAGAAGCACAATAACAAACCGAGCAAACCAAGGTGAGTTCACACTCTTAACAAGGCATGGGATTCCCGGGATAGGGAATGGGATTGGATGATTATCTGTATTTACGTTGTTGTTGGGAATTATGAAATACTGACCTCGGTTGGGAAAGGCCACTTATAGATACTGCTAGACTAGTGATACATGGGGAAGCCCCCACTACTCTTCGCACACATGCCTGTGATGGCCGTGATACTGATACTGATCTTCGCACACATGCCTGGAATGGCCGCGATACTGATACTAAACTTCGCACACATGCCTGGAGGGCCGCGATACAAATAAAACTAGTCTACAATACATGGGAAACCCCCACTAATCTTCGCAAACATGCCTGGAGGGCCTCGATGTAATTATAAACGATACATGGGTTACTAAACAAACAAACGTTTTATGAAAGGAACACTTTTACTAAACAACCCACTGTGAACTCGCTCAACTAGTTGTTGACTCTCTGTTACATGCCTTGCAGGTCGTTAGGTATACATGGAGCTTGCACTGGGAGGCGCGGTCGTTGTGGTCAAGGATCGTGAATGCTTTGATTTAACATTTTGACATTACATATTCATACTTACGTTGGGTTTATTTTCATGCTTCCGCTAAACATTGATATTGCACTTATGTTTTGAACACCTTTCATATTGGTTTGGTTGAAATACATTTACTTTTACTTATTATTTACATGTTCAATATGATTGGTGGCTTGATCCTGGTCAGTCACGCTCCCAAGCGGTGATACTCCGCGGGTGGATTTTGGGGGTGTGACAATCCGATTGGCGAGGCTTCTCAGGTTGAGAACAAGTTCACCGCAGGACGGTCACTCGATCGGATGGCTATCCGATCGGGTGGCAATCTGTATGCATTGAACATGTTGAAAATTGTTTAAGTGTTGAAGTCTAAACATCACATGATCGGGTGGTAATCCGATCGGATGGCAATCCGATCGGACGACAATCCGTTCAATGTTCAAACCTCAAAAGTTAAAATACAAGTTAAGTGTGGGACCCAAGGTGCAAGCCGATTGGGTGGCTGTCCGGTCGGGTGGCTGTCTGGTCGGGTGGCAATCCTATCGGACGACAATCCGTCCCAGTTGACCTGATCGTCTTCTTGCTTGGTTATTTTGATAGTTTGCATTTTCTCGAGACTGTATGATAACGTGTCAAACAACAGAAACCTCGTTAAGACCTAGTGACCCGATCGGATAGGAACCACCCTAGTCCGACCAGTTAACTGTTTGAGACGGTGTTTCCTGTTTAACCCGAAATCTATAATCTCTTGGATAGAATCCAGATCTTGAACCAACACATCAACAAGAAGGAGTAGAAGATTAGAACAAGCTCCGATTCTATGGTTTTGAGTGAATTGAGTGTAAAACAGTTGAAAGAAAGTTAGAAAACCATCTTTCAATCCTTTTCACCATAAATATGTTCAGATCTATGCAAGATCTTTGTTTATTTATGTGGAAATCGTTCAGATCTAAGTTGTTCTTGGTGGATTGAAGCCAAAACATGAAGGTCTTATGAGCACCATGATGAAATCATCCTAGAACACCTCCAATCTAGTGATTTCGCGGTTAAAAGTTAAGATTCAAAAGATAGAAAGGTGTAGGAGTGCGTGTAGATCAAGAAAGTACAAGGTTTAGGTTGAAAACTTACAAGATTAGCGAGAAATCGGAAGAAAAGTGGGCTGGAGCGAGCTGGTCGAGTGAGAGCTGTCAACATCAAGTGATGTTGACATATGAGGGGTATTTATAGGGTTTCCATAAAAGGAAAGTGGGGGAAAGTGGCTGGTCGATCGGGTGGCAACTCGATCGGTTGGCCACTCGATTCGAGTGTTCGGCGCGACGAGTTTCGCTGTTTCGATTCGCGTGTTGAGCGTTGCGATGCGATAGAGTTTCTCATTAAATTACTTTTAATCCCAACTACTATATCTAACATACAATCATCCTATTGAACTTGCATTTAGCGTTTGCGATTCGATTGTGATTGAGTTGCGATTGTGTTTCGATAATCACCACAACATAAACATAAATAAACAGGTACAAGTAACACATAAGTAGCACACACACGTAAAACAATATCCAGAACGCATAATTCGAGTTGCGAGTGCGATTGCGATAAGCGATAAAGCGATAAAATATGCGATAAACATCCATTAAACCTCAATTATTAACAAGTACTCCACATAATACAACTAACGTAAAAGCATAAAAAGACTATCTACAAGTCAAAGAAATCAAAACAGGAATTGAGCAAGGAGAGACAGATCACAAACAGCAATATTTTCTCCCTTTGACTTCAATCTTGACTTTGACTTTGACTTTCGAAACACGGGGTGTTACAAGTTCATTCGAAATTTCAGTTCCCTGATGGCGCCAGTGACTGACTGCAAGAAAGGGATGACTTTTATATGGAATGAGGAGGCAGAATCGGCTTTTCAGTTAATCAAGGAGAAGCTTACAACAACGCCAATTCTAGTATTGCTAGATTTTTCTCAGGTTTTTGGGTTACACACAGCTGGTATTGGGGCAGTCCTAAGTCAAGGGAGGCGTCCAGTTTCCTATTTCAGTGAGAAGTTGACTGGGCCAAAGTTGCGTTATAGCACTTATGTTGTTGAATTTTATGCAGTGGTCCAGGGTGTGAAACATTGGCGTCATTATTCGTTTCACAAGGAGTTTGTTTTGTTTACAAACCATGATTGGTTGAGGCATATCCGCAATCAAGATAAAGTATCACGTAAGCATGCTTGGTGGATGGCTTTCTTGGAAAAGTTTACTTTTGTTGTAAAGCATAAGTCTGGAATTTCGAATTGGGTGGCGAATGCCTTGAGTAGAAGGAGTAACCTGCTTGTTTCTATGAGAGTTGTTGTACCCGGGATAGACAGTCTCATGGAACAGCTCACAACAGATCCATATTTTTCTGTTATATGTTGCAGGACGTACAATTTGGGAAGAGGTCAGATTTTCTTGTGCATGATGGTTTCCTTTTTAAGGAAAATCAATTATGTATCCCTAATTCCAGCCTCTGCCTTCAAATCATTAAGGAACTGCATGGCGAAGGGCACGTTGGAAGAGTCCGTACTCTACGATTGGTGCAATCTTCTTATTTTTGGCCTATTATGAGCAAGGATGTTGGTCGGTTTGTTAGATGTTGCAGGATCTGTCAAGTTTCAAAAGGCACAACTACCAATGCAGGGCTTTATATGCCTCTGCCCATTAGGATGGATTTTGTGTTGGGATCACCACGTACTCAGCGTGGTAATGATTTGATCTTTGTAGTAGTGGACTGGTTTTCGAAAATGGTGCACTTTATTCTTTGCAAGAAAACAACATACGCAGTTAATGTGGCTCAGTTGTTCTTTCGGGATATCTATCATTTGCACGGTTTGCCATACTCTATTGTTTCTGATTGGGACACTCGTTTCTTGACTCATTTTTGGCGTAGCCTATGGAAAAGGTGAACACTCAGCTTAATTTCAGTAGCGCCTACCACCCTTAAACTGATGGGCAGACGGAGGTTGTTAATCGGTCACTTGGTAATCTTTTGTGGTGTCTTGTGGGTGATCATGTGAAGTCTTGGGATCAAAAGCTATGTCAGGCTAAGTTTGCTCATAATCATGCTGTTAATCGAAGTACTGGGTTTAGCCTATTTGAGGTGGTCTATTCTGCTAAGCTCCGGGGGCCTCTTGATTTGACGTGACTTCCTGTCCCAGGTTCTGTCCCCAAAAAGGTGCAAGATTTTGTGGTAGGGTTACATGAAGTTCATAAAGCTATGCAGGACAACTTGGCCCACGCTAATTCAAAGTACAAGCAAGCTTGTTGATGCACGGAATGTCTGTTGACTGCGTCTACATGAAGTCTGAAGTCAAGATTAGTCTATAGGGGTCAAAATGTAAATATTGTATAATATAGACTTAGGACCGCTTTGTGTCATGGTTTTAGTCTTGGACCGCTTTTATGACACTAGCCTGGACCGCTTATGTGACAAAGGTGCTGGTTCGCTTTTATGACATGTCACATGAGCGACCCAAGATGTTTATATATAGGTTTGGGCGGTTCATCATTTGTAATAGTGAATGTATGTGCTAAGGTGCCGAAACTCTGCTGAAATTGTATCAGAAAGCAATACAAACACAAGGAATTAAAAGGATTAGCTGTTGTTACTTTACTTACGTTGATTCCGCCTTCGTATGTGAAGATGAACTACTTCGACTGACTTTTCGGGTCATAGAACAGTCCAACAAAGCTGCAGACCAAAAGCGTAGGCAAGTTGATTTTGAAGAGCATGACTTTGTTTGGCCATTTTGACTAAGGATAGTTTTTCAGTTGGAGAGTATAATAAGGTGTCAGCTAAGAAGATTGGGCCAGTGGAGATTGTGTAGAAGATAAATTCTAATGCTTATCATTTGAAGTTACCAAGCTACATTCGTTGTTTTGATGTTTTCAATGTCAAACATTTGCTGCCTTTTCATGGGGATTCGTCTTATGATGAGTTCACTACGGATTCGAGGTCGAATTTTGTCTACTCGGGAGGGAGTGATGCAGGCCAAGTGTAGAAGGTCGGGCCATGACATTTCTGAAGGCCCATGATCGAGCTTCCAAGGGTTGTTTACGAAAACGAGCATAACTTTGGCTATGTGTCTACGTTTTAGGAGTTCGACCAATCAAATCGAAGCTTGAAACGAGGAGCACGTCGTGGCAAGGCCCCAAAGGGGCCTTGTCCAAGTTTTGCCACAAAAAACGCATTCTAATGGGAGTTTTGGATACTTTTATGTTTTTTTCAGTGTTTTATGTATTTTGTTTTTGGGCTTGTGTTTGGCCCATGGCCTTTTTATGGCCCATTTTGAATTTCAGTCTTTATTTATGTATTGCTCTTGTAATTTCAATGGTCAAAAATCAATTTTGTGATTAATCACTTTTCACTTCAAATTCTCTATCCTTTGGGTTGAATTTTAGGGGTTGGGGAAGAGCATCACGGGTATTCGTAGAATTAACGTGATTTGTTCTTCATTATCGTATCACTCGCTACATCAAATATAGATAAAACATTGATGATCAAAGTCACAATGATGGTGAGGAAGCTAGTGTAACAGTTTTGATGCACCGTTGTAACATGACACTCCATTAGAAACAACATTTTTTTTAAGAAATAGAAAGTGCATTTTTGTCCTATTAGATAAAATCTATTATCTATTATCTATTTCTATTATATATAATAAATGAAAATAATTGGGGACACGTGTCGCAATATTAGGGCTTTATTGATTCAGTTTTGGCGGGAAAATCCTGGGTCGCTTTTCAGTGATGCGGGATCTGAATCCATTTTATTGACCCAACTTTTCGAAAAGTGGATCCTTTATATTCCATTTTCTCATAAACTCATCATCCTCCCCATCCTATAACAAACCCTAGACGCCACATCCTCTCTCATAATCTATCTCCACATCTTCATCTTTCTTAATCAATCTTGGTGTTACTAGATGATTTTGTTGTGGAAGAAATCAACTTCCTGATCTTGCCGCTGCAACTCCTCTTGCCTCTCAAGTTGCCAATGTTGAAATTTCTACTAGGAATCGCACGTCCCTGATTTGATTTCAGATGTTTGGTGCTGTGTTTCAGGTTAGGTACGATTTTCATTATTAGACTTGCACGATTTTTTTATAGGGTTTATCTTTCCACATTCGTTCGTTTTATGTACGAGCTGGCTACCAACAGAGAAAGAAAGGTTTAAGGTGATTCTTTTTTGTAACACCTCGAAGTTTTGTGTCCAATAATGTGTTGACACGTGTCATGAGTTTACACATGGTATTAAACATTAAATAAAGGACTAGAGTTGACAAACCTTGAAAGTATGTAAATTCGAGGATTAGAAATGTCAAAGAGGGGTAAATATACTGTATAGTAACCCTAAATGATGCTCGTACCTTCAAACGAATAAATCATGGATCGTACGGAGCGAAACGCGGAAGAAAGTGAGAGATTACAAACTACAGGGGTTAAATGTGTCAACATGTTTAATTTATACCTCTCAGTGACCATTTGACGAACCCGAGAAGTCGTAACAGTAAATTACGCTCACTAGAATATACGATATGAATTTCGTGAAGTTCCGTTTTAAAACGAGAAAGTTATGATCAAATTCGTATGCGAGGGGTTAAAAGCGTCAACAATGAAAGTTAAGGCTTTTCGGATAGTAATTAAACTAACCGGGGACTTAACGGCACGGGTAAAAGTCACGAGGCCCTTATTCGTAAATAATCGAGGCCCAAATCGCAAAGTTACCCCTTCGAAACCGAAAGGTCAGGCTAATCATGGCAAAAGATTTGAAAATCTTGATTTACAGGCCTCAGGCGGGCCGCGTTAAGGAAACAAGCAAGCTAACGCGGGCCGCGAGCCACCTGTAGATACGGTTAGTGACATTAGGATTCAGGCAGCCCGCGTGAGCCTAGCCTGAATCTTAATGCGGGCCGCGTGAGAGTGCCAGATGCAGAAAACATGGGCAGATTCATTGTTTGAGCTTGTGAACGATCTTGTGTGTATTAATTGAAGCATGGGCGCCCTCTACATGTCCCCTAGCACTCAGGGACACCTGCTGATCATCCATGAACAATTGTAGGATGAGTTGTAATGATCTTGTGCATCATTTTTCACTATAAAAGGCAATGAAATGCACCAATGTTCAACACACCTCAAACCTGCCTTCTAGTTCACTTCTGGAGCTCTAAAGCATTCCTCTAACATCTCTAGTCGTGCACCAAGCTTCTGTAAGTATGCTTACCCTTTTGTGGCTTAGTTTTTGCATAGTTTAGCTTAAAAGTCAATCCATCGTAATTAACAATTGACTTTGCGATAAATCACAAATGGTCCAGTGGTTTGTTGAATCAAAGGTAGTTAGTTATATGTTGGTAATCATGTGGGCTTTAAACCCCTAAAAGGGTACCCTCTGATTTCCACTCTAACTAGTCCGAATGTCGAGTCAAATGTGCTTAGAAAAAGTCAACAGAAATGCTATTTTGCGATTTAATGCATAATCAGTAATGTAGATGGCGTGTAACCTGTTTTGACACTCATAAAACATGATAATAAGTATATTAACTAGTCTAAGCTTGTTTGATCCGACCATTTATTGTTTTGACCCGGTTCGGAGCCGAAAGTCGCAAAACTTTGACTTTTTCTTTGACTTCAGTTCTGACCCATTAAAGTATGATTTAGATATGCCTTAGGACTCTCTTAGGACCAGGTTACATGATGGTATAACCCTCTGTGACCGGTTCGTTGTTTGTCCGAGTCTTTTACACATTTCCGTTAAATGCTTAAAAGTTGACCGTAACGCCCTTTTTAATTTAAAACGAGAATTTCGGACATGTGAAAGGACCATAACCTTAGTTACTGATTTCTAAGCATGTCCCTAAAATTTCATGTCAATCCGAGGTCCAGAATAGGAGTTATGCTAAATAGCGCAAATTACGGAAACTTTAGTAATTAAATGGCGCTTAACGCCTATCTAAACCCAGATTTCGACACCAAACCTTTTACACGCTGATGTAAAATAATATTTTGGGATTTTTAAAGATTTTTAATTATTTTTAACATGCTCATAACCTATGGTTATGGCATCAGTTCGGTTAATACCGAATATACCCTTTTCGGACATAACTTGAGTTCTACAAGGTCTTTTGACCCGATTCTAGTTGCTACTGATTTTAAATAATAAATAGAGTATTTTGAACTTTATAAACGGTTCGGAAAGCTTAGATTTCCTGTAGAACTCAGAAACCTCTTATATAATCTTTAAAAAGACCGAAATACCCCTACGGGGCATAATATGAACTTAAACTCGTTACGGGCATTATGGAAGGTATCCTACTGATGCCACAACCTCTTTAAAGCATATTGACTTAGGAAACCTGTGTAGGACTCTTGCGGTTACCCGTTATGCCTTTTGCACGCACGGTTCGGTTTATGTAACTAGTTTACATAAACTAGCCGAAACGGGTCAAACCATATTGTTTTGACCCCAAAATCCAGAGTGTGGTTATTATACCCATATAAAACAAGTCTTCAAACTTGTTGGGTCCAAATCACATTCCATTCCCGGTTTTCGCCTTTCACACGATTAAACCGTAACTATCCTTTGAAACTGACCGGTCTAAGCTACGGCTAAATTAAAGACCCGTTAGGATTCTAATAGGTTATTTTAAACCTTCGTTCCAGAATAGGAGACCAGTAAAAGCTATTTGCAATTTATTCGATTAAGGATTTATACTTGCAAAGGTAAATACTTTTAACTTATTTTCCGTTATACGGGCTTGGGTTACGGTATTTAAAATACCGCTTGGTCGGGCAATTGACCCCAACTCATTAGTAGTTGGGTAATATCAATTCGACCCGTTTAAAAACTTGTTTTGTTGGCTTTACGCCTTTGGGAGCTTAATGACCATGTCCCGGATATCCTTGGCAGCATTTTACGAAATGGCCACGACCTTGACATCCGGGTGTAGGCGTACACCCGGCATTATGTCCATGATTATAAAGGTATAGCCGTTGGTTTTCCCGCCACGGTTTTATGCTAGGTGGTGTGTCTATTAATCTTTAACCCGGCACGACCCGGGCGACCGAATGCATAGTAAACATGTAATTCTTTACAAGATTTAATTATAAATTATCCCAAGTTATAAAGAGTTTGTGCCTTGTGCATTCAAATCAATTTTAATAAACATTTTACAAAAGTGTCGGTTGAATGTATTTACCAGTGTAAACTGACGTATTTTCCCAAAAAGACTAAATGCAGGTACTAAGCGTAATTGGCTGGATATTTCTCCTTAGCATCAATAAAGAGTCTCGCAAGCTTAAGATGCCTACGTCTGTTGAACAATTATTTTTATCTTATATTTTTATTTGATCCCCTGTGGATACTTTTCGACTATTCGTAATACATTGATATTACAAGCAATGGTTGAAATATAATTATCTTTATGCTTCCGCTGTGCATTCATATAATTGTGTGGTTTGACTATATTGTTGCCAACTACGTCACGGTAATCCCTCACCGGGCCCACCGGTGAGACACGTGGAAATCGGGGTTTGACAGGTTGGTATCAGAGCCAACGTTGAGTGAATTAAACACTATCCTTATGTGTTTAATCTCAATGACACAATTGCACATACTTGAGTCTAGACAAGAACATAGGACAAATTCGAATTGTTATTCCAGTTTGTCTTTTTATTGTTATTGTGATTTAAAGTTTTGAAAGCAGGAAATATGCCACCAGCAATTAGAAGAGGAAGAGGAGGAAGAGGCAAAGGGCCGATCATTACTCACAATGATCACGAGGCCGGACCTTCAAACATGCGAGCTCCTTCGAGTACAAGGAGTGAGGAACCACAGAGACGTAGAAGGAACCTCTTTGAACCTGCTAGACATTCTACCTCGCACAGTTCAACACCTTCATACCGTCATTCTTTTGGACCAAACTCAGAAAATGAACCCAATAACCCTCAACCATCATTTATACCTCTGCAGCGTTCAGCTTCACATCGTTCTTTTGGCGATCCTTCTCCTTTCTTCCGAGGACAGTTCAACCCAGCGGATTATGTCCAAGAGCCAATAGGGTATAACCCTTTAGGACCAGAGGATCATTTTTCCGAAGATAATGCAGTGGATATGGACGAGGATACAGACCCCGTCGAGCCTGCAAGGGGTACTCCCAATCATCCAATCGAGATCTCTGACGGGTCATCCTTTCATGGAACACCGTATCAAGGTCCCGACAGTTACCAGGCGAGGTTTGACCAATGTGATTGGTACTTCACACCTTCTCATCATTTCTCGCCTCATGATCAACAGCAGCAGCAGGATCCCTCCGAGGATTCGCGGTTCGTGGCAGTTACGCCACCGCCTCCACCGCCACCAGTTCAGCAAGCACCTCCTGATCCGCCAAGGCGTAGGAGATCAGGCGCACGGATGTCCACCCTAGGAGGGGAATTCCATTTTAGCACCCCTCGCCACTCGAGTGCGAGTCACTTTCCGTCAGTGCCTGAAGAGCCACAATTAGGGGAACCTTCTGGTCACCCTGCAGAGGTGAATTCTGCACCAGTTGCACCACCTCCGCCACCTTTCGGCTATGATAACCCGATACCAGCGTACAGCGGTTCCACCGCGTACAATCCGTTTGAGCAGCCGACTCACACGCACTACAACTATAACTATGATGCCGATCCATATGTGGTAGCGGCTAATTACAATGCCCTCCATGGAACCTCTTGGAGACCAGATTACTCAGCTCATGGGTATCCAGCACCTCCTAGACCTCCGGTTCAGCAACCGTCGCAGCAGCCTCGTTTTTCTCCACCGGAGCAGAAAGAAATCCTCCACCGTCTAAACCGAGTGGAACGAGACTTCGAACAAGAACGTAAGAGTAATCGTGGATTCCTCAAAGGCCTAGCAAACCTACTAAAAGGAAGGAAGAAACGAGATCATTAGTCTCCTTATGTATTGTTGTATTTACTATTACAATTTAGTCCCTGCGTGGACAATTGCATTTCAGTCCCTGCGTGGACTTATCTTTTAGTCCCTACGAGGACATCTATCTTTGTATTTGGTCCCTGCGTGGACTTATTTTCTATAAACCTCTGTGTAAGTATTTACTTATTTAAAAAGTCCCGTTTAGGGCAGCGTGTAATCATTATTATTAATGGAATGTTATGTTATAAATTTCATTTTTGTTGTTATATATGAAATAAATCAAAAATCATTCCTTTTTAAATTAGTCTGCCTAAATAAAGAATCTTAATGGTGAAACCTAGCCAGGTGTCACTATAAGACCCGGCCAAGATGGTAAGACCTAATTAAAAGATTCAGAATTCCAGTTAACCGCTGTAAACATGTTAACGTTCGTGGCAGATGTGATTCGTTAAAATCGCACGCGTCATTCTTATATGATAATCCTTCTAAGGATTCCAAAGCCCAAATCAATGATTTGTAAATCATGGGTTAAATCATCAATGAAGATGATCACTTATTAAACATCCATTAGCGATGTAGTGCCTACGGGCCAAACTTATTAAGCATCCATTAGTGATGTAGTGCCTACGGGCCATACTTATTGTCATATAAGACAATAGGCAGTTGTAGTCTATGACTCCCTGTCAGAAGAGGTAAAAGGACTACGGTTCAAACCTTCATGCCTTGATTCTCTGTAATCCCGGCTTATATTATAAAAACGTCCTTATGACTAGGCTTTTGTGCCACTAACAATATTGTTTGTAATTAGGATAATTAATATTCAAATCCTAAATAAAAGTGAGTAACAAGTTAACCAGATATGGTCTATGTTTACCATGGTTAACGAATTGCCGTAAAAGACAATTCCATAATAAACTCCTAAATAAAACTTTGTCATTATCTTCTGTAGCAGATTCAAGTTACAATGGCTGACCCAAATGAAGTGAATAGTCATACGAAAGAAGATGAAAATGATAACGCCCAGATTCATATCACGGGCGCGGAATTGAAAGCTCTTGTCGACGGCGCTGTTAAGGCAGCCTTGGATCGACAATACGAAGAGTACACCGAGTCCCGGAGCAGAACCATATCTAAACCACACTCAAAGCCGAAAACCCACTCAAAATCTCACAGCAAACCACCCTCGGCTCCGTCTAAGCCTAACAAGGACGACGATAAACATTCATCCAATGAAAACAGTGTCAGTCCTAAGGAAAAAGTGTTTACTGATGCATCTCGCGCCAGGGGTTGCACCTACAAGTATTTCGTATCTTGCAAACCCTGAGATTTCACTGGGGAGAAGGGCGCGGTAGATTGTATGACTTGGTTAGACGAGATGGACACCGTGGTGGACGTCAGTGGTTGTGCAGAGAGAGACGTGGTAAAATTTGTTTCGCAATCATTCAAGGGCGAAGCCCTGGCTTGGTGGAGGTCGTTGGTTCAGGCCTCGGGGAAGGCTGTTTTGTACAGCATGACGTGGGAGGAATTCATTTCTCTCATCAAGGAAAATTACTGCCCTCAACATGAGGTTGAAAAGATCGAGTCCGACTTTCTGTCGTTGGTTATGACGAACCTTGACTGTCAAGCTTACCTCACGAGCTTCAACACAATGTCCCGGTTGGTTCCGTATCTGGTAACCCCGGAACCAAAGAGAATAGCTCGTTTTATCGGGGGTTTAGCCCCCAAGATAAAGGCAAGCGTGAAGGCCTCTCGGCCAGCGACCTTTAGATCAGTAGCTGACATATCTTTGTCCCTCACTCTGGATGCGGTCAGACAAAGATCGCTGAGGAACAAAGAAGCTGAGAAGAGAAAACGTGAAGATGATACTTCACGAAGGTCGAGCAAGAAGCACCGTGGAAACGGTGACAACAAGAGAGGGTCTGAGTCAAGGAAGGAAGGGCATCAATCTGGTGAGAAGCCCAAGTGCAAGAATTGCAAGAGACACCACTTTGGAAAGTGCAGGCTCGAATCAAACTCGCAGACTCAGTCAAAGTTATTTGCTTGCGGGATATGCAAGTCCAAGGACCACAAGACCTTGGATTGCAAAAAGCTGAAGGATGCAACTTGCTACAGTTGCAATGAGAAAGGGCACATTAAAACCAATGCAAGAGTCTTCAGGATGGATGCGAAAGAAGCAGTGCTAGAAGATAACGTGATCACATGTACTTTCTTTGTAAATGATATCTTTGCAAGAGTACTTTTTGATTCAGGCACTGATAAGTCTTTCGTAGATCATAAATTTTGCAAATTGCTGAATATGCCTGTCAAAACCTTGAGTATAAACTATGAGGTAGAGTTAGCTGATGGCACCATAGAAACCGTCTCCACTGTATTAGATGAATGTATGATATCCATTAAGAACTACTCTTTTCCTCTATCTCTACTTCCCTTTAAATTGGTCGGTTTTGACATAGTATTGGGTATGGACTGGTTATCTCACAACCAGGCCCAAATCGTCTGCAACAGAAAGAAAGTGGTGATAAAGACTCCGTCTGGTGAATCGCTTACCATTCGGGGAGATACCTAGTATGGATTGCCTGAGCAAGTGACTATGCTCAAGGCTTCAAAATGTTTAAAGAAGGGTTGTGACATCTACATGGCACAAGTGATCATTGATGAGCCTAAACCGAAGATAGAAGACACCCCCGTCATTTCTGAATACCCAGAAGTTTTTCCGGAAGAACTACCTGGTTTGCCACCAAGTAGGCAAGTGGAATTCAGAATTGACATCATCCCTGGAGCAGCTCCTGTTGCTAGAGCACCTTACAGGTTAGCACCAACCGAAATGAAGGAGTTAAGGACACAACTGGATGAACTGCTAGCTAAAGGTTTCATCAAACCTAGTTCGTCTCCTTGGGGAGCACCTGTCTTGTTTGTCAAAAAGAAGGATGGATCGATGCGTCTGTGCATCGACTATCGCGAGCTTAATAAAGTCACGATAAAGAATAGGTATCCTTTGCCGAGGATCGATGATTTGTTCGATCAGTTACAAGGGGCAAGTTATTTCTCGAAGATTGACTTGAGGTCAGGCTACCATCAACTGAAGGTCAGAGATGAAGACGTACATAAAACCGCATTTAGGACTCGTTATGGTCACTATGAGTTCCTAGTGATGCCTTTTGGGCTCCTAATGCACCGGCTGCGTTCATGGATCTCATGAATCGCGTTTGCAAGCCATACTTAGACAAATTCGTCATCGTTTTCATCGACGATATTCTTATCTACTCTAAGAACCAAGCTGACCATGAGAAACACCTTCGCTGTATTCTCAAACTCCTACATCATGAGAAACTCCATGCCAAATTCTCTAAGTGCGAATTCTGGCTCCGAGAAGTCCAATTCCTTGGACATGTTGTCAGCGAGCATGGTATCCAAGTGGATCCCGCTAAAGTGGAAGCTGTCATGAATTGGCAGGAGCCAAAGACGCCTACAGAGATTCGTAGTTTCCTGGGGTTAGCAGGATATTATAGGCGTTTCATTGAAAATTTTTCAAGGATTGCTGCGCCCTTAACTTCCTTGACCAAGAAGATAGTAAAGTTCGTTTGGGGCCCTAAGCAGCAAGAGTCCTTTGATATTCTGAAACAGAAGTTGAGCAACGCTCCTGTGCTGACATTACCTGAAGGTACCGAAGAGTTCGTAGTTTACTGCGACGCATCACACACTGGCATGGGATGTGTACTTATGCAGAAAGGCAAGGTTATTGCCTATGCTTCAAGACAGTTAAAGGTGCATGAAAAGAATTACACCACCCATGACTTAGAGTTGGGTGCCGTTGTGTTCGCACTAAAACTGTGGAGACATTATCTGTATAGTATCAAGTTTGTGATCTATTCTGATCATAAGAGCCTTCAACATCTGTTTGATCAGAAGGATTTAAACATGAGGCAGCGCCGTTGGATGGAGACATTAAATGATTATGATTGTGAAATCAGATACCATCCTGGCAAGGCGAATGTAGTCGCTGATGCCCTGAGTCGAAAGGAAAGGGTGAAACCCATCCGAATCAATGCCAAGAGCATTGAAGTGAAGAACAATTTGATTGAAAGGTTGTTAGCTGCATAGAGGGAAGCTGTGTTGGAAGCTAACTATCCTAAAGAAAAGCTAGGAGTAACTGAGGAGCAGTTAACTCTTAGCAAGGACGGAATTTTACGATTAAATGGACGCATATGGGTCCCAATTTACGGAGGACTTCGAGATGTCATCCTCCAGGAAGCCCATAGTTCTAAATACTCTGTTCATCCTGGAGCAGATAAAATGTACCAGGATCTAAAGGCAAATTATTGGTGGAAAGGCTTGAAAAAGTTTGTAGCCGCTTATGTAGCCAAATGCTTGACTTGTGCGCAAGTCAAAGCTGAGCATCAAAAGCCGTCAGGCTTGCTACAACAGCCTGAACTTCCCGAATGGAAGTGGGAAATGGTAACTATGGATTTTATTACCAAGTTACCCAAGATGAAAAAAGGGAATGATACAATATGGGTTATAGTTGATAGACTGACTAAGTCAGCACATTTCTTATACATCAAGGAGACTTATAGCTCCGACATGTTGGCCCAGTTATACGTCGATAAGATTGTAGCCTTACATGGCATACCTGTGTCTATTATCTCTGACAGAGATACTAGATACACGTCACACTTTTGGAAAAGTTTCCAGCAATCTTTGGGCACACGTTTGAATTTTAGTACGGCTTACCATCCTCAGACAGACGGTCAGAGTGAGCGTACTATTCAGACATTGGAAGATATGCTACGTGCATGTGCGATCGATTTGGGTGGTAGTTGGGATAAGAACCTACCCTTAATCGAATTCTCCTACAACAATAGCTACCATACCAGCATTAAGGCTGCGCCCTTCGAGGCATTATACGGTAGAAAGTGTAGATCGCCCGTTTGTTGGGCGGAAGTTGGAGATGTCCAATTATCAGGACCAGAGATAGTCTTCGAAACGACGGACAAGATTGTCCAGATTCGAGACCGTCTCAAGGCTGCCCGAGATAGGCAGAAAAGTTACGCAGATCCAAAGCGTAAAGATTTTCACTTCGAAGTAGGTGAAAAAGTGTTGCTTAAAGTATCACCCTGGAAGGGAGTGATGCGTTTTGGTAAGAAAGGCAAGCTAAACCCAGATTTCGACACCAAACCTTTTACATGCTGATGTAAAATAATATTTTGGGGTTTTTAAATATTTTTAATTATTTTTAACATGCTCATAACCTGTGGTTATGGCATCGGTTCGGCTAATACCGAATATACCCTTTTCGGACATAACTTGAGTTCTACAAGGTCTTTTGACCCGATTCCAGTTGCTACTGATTTTAAATAATAAATAGAGTATTTTGAACTTTATAAACGGTTCGGAAAGCTCAGATTTCCTGTAGAACTCAGAAACCTCTTATATAATCTTTAAAAAGACCGAAATACCCCTACGGGGCATAATATGAACTTAAACTCGTTACGGGCATTATGGAAGGTATCCTACTGATGCCACAACCTCTTTAAAGCATATTGACTTAGGAAACCTGTGTAGGACTCTTGCGGTTACCCGTTACGCCTTTTGCGCGCACGGTTCGGTTTATGTAACTAGTTTACATAAACTAGCCGAAACGGGTCAAACCATATTGTTTTGACCCCAAAATCCAGAGTGTGGTTATTATACCCATATAAAACAAGTCTTCAAACTTGTTGGGTCCAAATCACATTCCATTCCCGGTTTTCGCCTTTCACACGATTAAACCGTAACTATCCTTTGAAACTGACCGGTCTAAGCTACGACTAAATTAAAGACCCGTTAGGATTCTAATAGGTTATTTTAAACCTTCGTTCCAGAATAGGAGACCAGTAAAAGCTATTTGCAATTTATTCGATTAAGGATTTATACTTGCAAAGGTAAATACTTTTAACTTATTTTCCGTTATACGGGCTTGGGTTACGGTATTTAAAATACCGCTTGGTCGGGCAATTGACCCCAACTCATTAGTAGTTGGGTAATATCAATGCGACCTGTTTAAAAACTTGTTTTGTTGGCTTTACGCCTTTGGGAGCTTAATGACCATGTCCCGGATATCCTTGGCAGCATTTTACGAAATGGCCACGACCTTGACATCCGGGTGTAGGCGTACACCCGACATTATGTCCATGATTATAAAGGTATAGCCGTTGGTTTTCCCGCCACGGTTTTATGCTAAGTGGTGTGTCTATTAATCTTTAACCCGACACGACCCGGGCGACCGAACACATAGTAAACATGTAATTCTTTACAAGATTTAATTATAAATTATCCCAAGTTATAAAGAGTTTGTGCCTTGTGCATTCAAATCAATTTTAATAAACATTTTACAAAAGTGTCGGTTGAATGTATTTACCAGTGTAAACTGACGTATTTTCCCAAAAAGACTAAATGCAGGTACTAAGCGTAATTGGCTGGATATTTCTCCTTAGCATCAATAAAGAGTCTCGCAAGCTTAAGATGCCTACGTCTGTTGAACAATTATTTTTATCTTATATTTTTATTTGATCCCCTGTGGATACTTTTCAACTATTCGTAATACATTGATATTACAAGCAATGGTTGAAATATAATTATCTTTATGCTTCCGCCGTGCATTCATATAATTGTGTGGTTTGACTATATTGTTGCCAACTACGTCACGGTAATCCCCCACCGGGCCCACCGGTGAGACACGTGGAAATCGGGGTGTGACATTTTTCAACATACCTTTTATCATTATAATGCTAATTGTGTAAAACTTGTAATTTCAAGCATATATTTTGTAACGCATGTTGCTCATTGTGAAGTATATGTGATTCTTTTTAGGGTGGGTCTATTCGCACACGCATTTTGTCTTTTTGCACATCCAAAGCGCCGCGCTATGGCCAAAGAGGGGCGCTTTGGCCATAGCGCGGCGCTTTGGATGTTTTTTTTAAACAGGTTGGATTTGGGTTGATGTGGGTTAGTTTGGTAGGGATTTTTTTTTGAATTAGTTTGATAGAGATTTTTGGAGGAAAAATTTTTATTTTAGTTTTATTACATATAATTCATAGTTGTTTTATAATTACGTCATTACGTTATTATTTTTATAGAATGTGTATAATATAAGTTCTTAACGTTGTTTATTTTGTTAAATTAAACGAACACGTTAAATAAAATGTACAGAAAGCCATAAGAATTAAACGTAAACAATCCAGAACCAACGTGATGTAAATAGAAGATTAAATGCAATATATATATATATATATATATATATATATATATATATATATATATATATATATATATATATATATATATATATATATATATATATATATATATATATATATATATATATATATATATATATATATATAGTGGAGGGTTCAAATGAGAAGAAATTCTTTGTAAGAAGAAAAAAGAAGAAATTTCAACCAATAGAAATGCTTCATTAGACATCATTTAATATTTGTACTTAATGTAACTATAAGGGTATATTAGTAAACTTACATACATCATTAATTGGTAGTTTCATCTTTAATAACTAACTATATTAAATTTGTAACTTATTTTTAAAATATATATTTTTCACAAAAAATAAAAATAAAAATTCATTTATAGTGTAGGATAAATACGAGGCGTGTAGGATAAATTATGAGTTGTGTAGGATAAATTTCAGTATGTGTAGGATAAATTTCGAAATGTGTAGGATAACTTTTGATGTGTGTAGGCAAAAATATATAGTGTGGAGGATTATAGTCTTAATGACTAATTAATTAGTCAAACATAATAATAAATGAGATGAGAAAAAAACTATTTAATGTTTTACAATTATACCCTTTTATTCTTTTTCTTCTCAATAAAATTTTCTTCTCAAATGAACCTTCCCCTATATATATATATATATATATATATATATATATATATATATATATATATATATATATATATATAAGTTTGTACATACAATACACAACAAAAAGGTACAACTGAGTACATAATACATAACAAAACACTAAACAAACAAAGTAATGTACTAATCCTCGTGTGGTGGGGACGGTGGGAGGGGAAGTGGAGGCAACGCAGCGAGCTCTCGTAGATCAACGAGCGTCTGGACGATCCAGTCAATGCGTGCGCCCTGACGTCTGAGGCGCCGGTCGAAGTCCCGAGCCACCTCACGCGCTGCCAGAGGCAGGTCAGCGTAAACGTGCTGCGGGTACTGTGGCGGCTCAGGAGCTGGCTGAACTGGTGGTAACGGTATCTCCTCGACATGCTCCTCCTGAGCCGGATCCTGAGGCTGAGCCTGAGGCTGATCCTGAGGCTGATCGATGCCCAGAGCCTGTAGCTGAGCCTGCCGAGCAGCCTACTGAACATCAGGAGGGGCTAACACTCCAGGCCTCACCTCAATAACAACCGGGATGACCTCCGGCAACACCTCCGGCTGCCAAATCAGCCCGTCACGACCCTTGAACCTCAGACCAACATCAAAGATACGGGTGATCTGCATGCTAGATACTGACGCGCGGCCCGACCTGGATGACGGGATCGGATCGGACAGCAGTGGATCATGCTCGGGCACGATCCCTAGCGAGCGTGCAATGGCGGTGATGTATGAGCCACTGTGCAGCTGCCCGCGGAGCTGCCGGTGGTATGTTGTGGCAAAGTAATCTGCCAGGCAGGCTGCTAGATCGCAGGGCTAGCGGCGAATGAGGCAGTATAGAAAGAAAAGGTCACTGAGGTTGACCTTCTCCCTGCTGCTACCCCGCGGTGCGATAGATGACGCGATAACATGGTGCAGGTATCGGTACAAGGGGTCTCTAATGGTGGTGGCCTTTTGCTAGGATTTCCCAAAGGGAACCCTGGAAATGGCCCTCCAGAAACTGATAAGCGTCTGCCTGTCCATCATCGTAACCGCCTGCGTATATAAATCAGTATCAAGCTCAGGCTCTGTGTACAAACCTGTAAGAACAGCAAACTGCCGCACACTCATCTGAAACTCCTGACCGGCGAGACGGAATGTAACCTCGTGGACTGGAAAATCCGGGTCCTCCACGTAATCCGCTGGATGCGGCGCGTATGTAAACATAGAAAGAAACTCGACCGTAAGCTCAGGGTACAAGTCCTCCATCGCTAACTCAAATAGGCGCGACCAAGGAGAATCTAGTCCAACTATATCACGCGCCCGCTCGACCTCTCCGAAGGTAGTCAACAGCACCCAGTCTATCCCTACATGCCCCCCAATCTCTATGGTGCGCAACCTAGCGCATCTCCCCCTCGCCCGTGAACCATGCGGAAACTGCAGGTACGGATATGCCGGCTCTCCCTCGTCCCCCACATCTCCCTCAGCCTCCATATGCTCAATCTCGTCGTCGGAGGAATCCATCCCTGCACGTTGAAAATATAATATTAAATAAACAAATAATAATATTAAATAAACAAATAATAATATTAAATAAACAAATAATATATTAAATAAACAAATAATATTAAACAAATAATATTAAATAAACAAATAATATTAAACAAATAATAATATTAAATAAACAAATAATAATATTAAACAAATAATAATATTAAATAAACAAATAATATTAAATAAACAAATAATAATATTAAATAAACAAATAATATTAAACAAATAATATTAAACAAATAATAATATTAAACAAATAATATTAAACAAATAATAACAATATTAAACAAATAATAATAAACAAATAATATTAAATAAATAATAATAATATTAAACAAATAATAATAAACAAATAATAATAAACAAATAATATTAAACAAATAATAATAATTAAACTAATAATAAATAAATAAAAAATAAAATAAACATGAACCAAAGCGCCTCGCTTTGGCCTCGGCGCGGCGCTTTGGTTCTTCATTTTGAAGAACAGAACCAGCCAGATCTGTTCAACCGGCCCCAATCAACACAATAATCAACATGTAGGATACACCGAAACGATTAAGGGTGTTCGATCTTACCTTTTAGCGGTTCAAAGCTTGAAAAATCGATCGACGGCTCTAGTGTGTGAAATCGCACCTTGTGTGTGTGTGTTTTTTTGTTTTTGGGTGAAGTGGGGGAGAAGCTGCCCCGCTTCTGGTATAACGAGGGACCGAAGCGCCCCGCTATGGCCATAGCGCGGCGCTTTGATGTCCAAAACGCAGCGTTATGACCTAAGCAGGGCGCTTTGGGCCTTTTTTAAATTTTTTAAAATTGTTTTTAATTCACAAACGCGTCGATAATAGTCTAAATTTTACGTTTTTTCCATTATACATCATTTTTTAATATATATGGACTATACTGCAAGTTCCGGATCAAATCGGTTACGTGTGATGTCTTATTCCGTTATTTCGTATCATTTTGGTTTGAAAGCACAGGTACTCCTGTGAGAAGTGTTATGTGTATCAGCCGCCTACCGTACATGAACATGACGTATTTTTTCATTAATTGTAGTATTATGATGTATATTGTCATTTTGGGTCGTACAAGTGCGTATTGAATCTGATTGGGTCGTGTCGGTGCCATTCGGTTTTAACGTGATGTAACGCATATATTGAACAAACACAAACGTGATTATTATTAAACACATTTAAGATACATCGTGAACATATGGGGTTACATTAAGGTCAGGGGGACGATACGTAAGCATTTCGTACGCGTTGATCTGATCCATGTATAATGTATGCCAGGCTGCTGCGCGCTCTGTTCTGTTCGCTCTCCAAAGTAGGTTTGGGAGAGGCATTGGATAACAACCTCCAAGCTCTACATGTATAAAATGCCCATTGTCGACGAACACAACCGCAACCACCGGGGGAGGTTGCTCAGCTTCGTTTGGCCCGCCCAGCAGAGGGAAAATTGTATCGCTCCCATGAATGTCGAAGGTGTGAACAATCACACCGTATCGTTGGGCAATAAGAAACCCCGTCTCAGGCATCGTCATGTAATTTTCGATACCTGCTCGTCCCACCCCCTTGAAATCGATCCGTGTAACCAGCGCATCATAATGTCCTATGTTTTCCGGATCGAAAACCTGCCTCCAAAGCGATTCGTTCATACGTAACTCCTTTAGAAGTTGTTTCCGGATCATCAAATATGAATTTTGTTTCACTCCTAACCCAATAGCCACCGACCGAAACCCACAATGACCATCTGGTTTCACGTCCTTTATTCTAACGATGTATGGATGGATCACTTTGGGAATCTGAGATGCGTAGTTGCGGATCGCTATATCCGTCTTAGGACCGAGCTTCATCATCGGGAAATCAGGGTGTAGGTTGAGCAGTTTGGTATTCTTTTCTCTTCTAGAATCTTCGGGTGATATGTACGAGCTGTGACGGGGAAGATCGTCTGAGGCCTCGACCCAAGTTTCTTCTGACGGAATGTAAGAGCTTTTTCTAGCGGTTTCAACCTTTCTTTCTTCCTGCGTTTTCAATGTTGGGGGACCACGAGTTTTCTTCAGAACAGCAGGAGGTTTTTTGTTATTGTTCCCTGGATTGAGGATTTGCTGAAACTTTTCAAAGAAGCTCCTTTTCACTTGAGGGGGTGTTGGATCGATCTGTAGTTTCAATTTTTCAAATTCCGCGTCTACATCGATATCCTCTATGTTATTCCTTGCAGGCTTGAAGTCAAGCTTCTTCCAGAACACGTCTATGTGTGTAATCCGGATTTGCTGACCTGTGGATGAAAACAAATTAGGTGGCAAAATCATACCGAGAAAGGTCAAAAATCTTAATTACCGTTATTTTCCATCTTTTCCAAACGACAGGCACATGGCAAACGATAGCTAGTAAAAAGTTGGCAACCACAGCTTGCACCGTAGGCTCTCAACCCGTCTTCCTTACGTTTTAGTTCCATACTCAAAAGTTCAATCGCATATATTGAAACCTTTCTGAGAATATATGCAAGCATGGGCTGATTCTTGTGGTGCATCATCACTTTTCGGAGGCTTGTTTCAAAGCTACTTCTAATCTCGGCGTATTGTCTATCAACAACATGATCAACATACAGTACAAGTTTATCCAGTGTGTTGCGATGACTTGGAAAGTGACTTTTTAATGTTGCATGCATGCCCTCAACCCTGTTGGTCGTAGTTTGGTGAAAGTTGATAGTTTTGTTAATCCAGCAAGATACAAACTTTTCACGGTACGGATCCAACCAGGATTTCTTCAAATAATCAAAAACCTCTAAAATTAAAAAACGTAAATAGTCAGTTTTTGTTATTATATAAAATTTGAACATAATTATGTAAGAAATACTCACGTTCACGGTCATCTTCTTTCAGCTGTGCTTCAAGGTTTTCCAAGTTATACCTGTATATTTCCTCGGTCGTAGACTCACACAATGTCCAAAATGTACGTACGAATTCTTTCCACTCCTTGTCAGAGAATTTCTTCTTGCTGTTCTTATTAATATTTTGTTGAATATGGAACCGACAAAGATACTTATGCGCTTTTGGAAAAACTTGTTCACACGCGTTCATTAGCGCAAAATCCCTGTCTGTTAAAATCACGTGCGGTTCCATACATCCTGCCAGCATAGACTTGATCCTCTGCAACACCCATAGGTAGTTCTCTGACTTCTCAGCGGAAATTACCGCACAAGCAGTCGTAAACGATTTGTTTGTCGATGTCATGCCTACGACCTGAACAAATGGCAGGTTGTACATGTTCGTTTTGTAGGTGGCATCAATCATTAGCACATGCGGGAAGACACACTACATAGTGAATGATTTTTCGTGAACAAAGAAGACATCTTCAACTTCATTCGATATCTCATTCGTGCGCATGTAATAAGTGTAATTTTTTTCGATAAGAATGTTTTCAAGTTTTTGCATCGGAGACTTACCGACATTTTTTTCGGCGTTGATCTTCTGAACAGCGTTGTGTATATCTTTCGGAATAAGCTTTCTAGCCGGATTGTTTTTTGTCAGCGTTCGCCAGATACTTTGGTTGGGAATATCTTGCTCTGCCAACTCCTTAACCAGTTTTTTGTCCTCAGAAGAAAGCCTTCTCGCATACGCGTGACCCTCGAAGTTTTCAATAGGAGTGTGGTTATGCTTCGCCTTCGTCACCTCGATCCTCCAAACACTTCCGGATGATTCCGAAAACCCGATCATCTCGAACGGGCAGCCTATTTTCTTGCTACCCGTTTTCCTCTGTGTAGCTATACTCTTATGCTCCCCACCAAAAGTACATTGAAACCAAATCTTGTAATTCTCTCCTCTTTTATTCGACCTCTTAGTCACAATGAGGTAACCATTGTCTTTTGCCGTGTCTTGTACCCAACGCACCAACTCTTTACGTGACGAAAAGGTCTGCGTTGTATCAAAAGAAAATGTTACCGGGTAACAACCTTCCTCGTCAACAGACACATCCTCCGGCTCACCATCGTCACCGAGGTTCGAATAGACTTGATGTTCAAAGCTCTGTTCACAACCGTAACTCTGGTTTGGATAACACTCCTGCTGTACAAAGCTTTGCTCGCCACCGTAACCGAAATTCGAATAACCTTGTAAGCTCTGTTGACAACCGTAACTGTCGTTTGGATAACACTCCTGCTGTACAAAGCTATACTCGCCACCGTAACCGAAATTCGAATAACCTTGTTGTGCGTAAGGGTCCTCCACAGGGGTATTCAAATCCAGCTTCACCGTGTTATCACGATAACGAATGCCAGATACAACCTCTGTCTCCCTCAAGTTGGACGACACCGGTTTCTCAAACGAGTCAGAAATAACGGTCCCCTCGTAAGAATCAGGAACAACTGACTCGTCAGAATATTGACCGAAAAGATAGTTGCTTAACCACGACATCGTTTTTTCAAAACATGTAACTAATAGAGCAAAGAAAATCGACAAAAAACAAATCACCGAATGATGAATGTTGAGTCTGAGCAGGGATTTAAAGTGAACATTTGGGGTCGAAGCGCCGCGCTTTGGCCATAGCGCGGCGCTTAGGGTTCACGGGACAACTGAAACCTCGTATCACCTTTATGTCTCTGCATGTCAGTCAGTCAGTCAAACCTCGTATCAACTTTTGTCGACCTAAGCGCCCCGCTTTGGCCATAGCGCGGCGCTTAGGGGTGTGAAAATTATTTTTGGCGTGTGTAATTAGCATGACCCTTCTTTTTATTGCAAAGATGTCTCCTAAGGGATGTTCATTGGTTTTTGTGTATCGTTTTGGGGTGTGTGTGTGTATGGGGGATTTGTTTGGAAAAAAAGGTGTCTAAAATTATTAGTATTGAGGTTTCGTGTGAGTTGCACACCAAGTGTTTGTGTAAATGCCTAAAAGAATTCTTTTTTGTAATTAGTCATTTATTTTTTTAATATTTCTTTGTGGCTATTGAAATCATATTTGAATTTAGATGGGCATAAAAAAGCAACAATGTGTTGGTGACTCGGATTTAAAGAGCGAGAAGCACACCATGTCACATGGTCTAAAACGCAAGGCATAACCGCGCAAGGTGCTTGTATAATTTGTTTTTTTAAATACCTCGAAGGTTTTTTAGCATCTCCTATCCAAATTTTATCTATAAATAAGCTTTGTCTATCAGAGATCAACTTAGGATTAGCTGATTAAGCTCTCTTCCAAAATGTAATATACGTTATTTACTCAATCACTGTCATGCGAAGCTCAAGAGTTTAAACATCCTTAAAAAGATAAGTTTAGTTTTCTCGAGTTAGCATCAACTATTAAACAATTTTATGGTTATGCATTGTTCTTAGGGTTCTTTTTTATATAATAGACTTTGATAGCTCTAAATACATGAGAAAATAAAAAAGAATTTGTGTTTCTTACGAGTTGGGCGTCACCTCACTGCTATTGTTCTGGGTACAACCTTCGTGAAATATTTCATCCCTCTTCGATTACTTTGGTGAGAACAACAAGACAAGCTTTTTTGAAATATTGGAATTGAACTTCTAACAGAAAAAAATTATAGCTAATATATCGTTGGTTTCTAACAGTTATTTGGCCCTGGTGTCGCTAATATATGCGGGTCCATTTTTTTTCAGCATACCCGTCAACAGGTGAGATCAGTCCAGTGCAATCTGATAACTATTAGAATATACGTTACAGTTTTTATTAGTTCTGCGGAGTGAATACGTTGTATTGGTGCAGGGTAGGACCTTCAAGTGTTCGCTTTTTAAATATATAATAGAGAGACATGTAACATCTCTAATTAGGGAGGTTAACGAGTCAGGTAAGCACACAATTTTATAACTTATAAGTTCATGTTCATGTTCTACTAAAAAACCATGTAACATCTCTAATTAGGGAGGTTAACCAGTCAGGTAAGCACACAATTTTATAACTTATAAGTTGATGATCATGTTCTACTAAAAGATGGCTAGAAAGGAACTGGGTCAATGCGTTGAAAGTCCCTGACACCCTCATGTTGGATTTCATCTTTTTTCTTTTGGCAAAATGTAATTGATGTTATTTATTTATTTTATTTATTGCACCTAATGGCTGCACTGTCAGGTAGGGATGGGCATTTGGTACTTGGTACCGTTACCGAATTTCCCGTACCGAATTATATTTGGTACCAATTCGGTATCCACTTTTGCCGTTTTTGGTACTGGTACTTTCTTTTTGGTACCGGTCAAATACTGTTTTTATCTTCAAATACTGCTCCCGTACTGAGCATTTTCGGTATCGATACCTACTTTTTGACGATTTTCGGTATCTAATACTTAATTTTTTCAAATATAACCTATTACAATATAAACTTATATTCGTTGGACTCAGTTTTTGAAGCAATACGATATATATTAAAGTAATTATTATTATTATTTAAACACACGTTCACTGCACCAGTAAACTTTGTGTTTTTTTTTTTGCCGATCTTTTGAGTGTATTGTGATTTGGTCGCTGGACATTACAGGGAGAGAAGGTCAAGCATATGATGTGAGAGATCGGGATTCTTTCTGTTCGTCTAAATCACTCACCACACGAAGAGAGAAGGTCAAGGATATAATGTTAATTTTTTTTTCCTATGTTTCAATTCTGATTATTAACTGCTTTAACTTTAATGTAAACTACTTTGAATGTTTGTTTGTTGTAAGATTCTATTATGTGTCCTCGCATCTACATTAGAGTTTTATTGTTCATTTGACTTTTCCAGCCACTTTGATAACCCTTTTTGGAGTTGTTTTGCTCCATGGAGTAAGATGAGTGTTTTCAGATGGTCAACTAGCAAAGGGTATGAAAAAGAATTTTGATAGTTCAAAACAATTATTTTACTAATTTCGTGTTTTCATAACATTCTTATTTTATTTTCAGTATTGTCGTATTTGATTATTTTAGTAACTGAACATTATGAATTGTGAGTTTTTATTGTTTATACTATATTATTCGAAATTGTTTAAAATTTTTACACACTATTTTCATGTTGTTTGTTGGGTCAATTTGACGAAATCGTTTTAATATTGTTTTATCTTTATTTAATTTAAAAATTCTATTAACAATTATTCAGTGTCGTGTAAAAGTTTAATGAAATAATATGTTACATATTAATAAAAATACATGTTAACTAATAAAATTAAACTACCCGGGAAGCAGTCCCGGGTGATAACTTAGTAAAGTCATATAGTAATGAGAACAAGAAGCATATTTTATTCTTAAATGCCTTTTAGACATTTGATACACCTTAAACTTTATATAGCTAATTTAGTAGTAGTAATTAATTAGATGTATGTTCCATAAATCAATCAAGCCTGCTTCTTCTTCTTCTCCAAATAGTAACACTTGTTCTGGTATTTCAAGATCCCCCATACCACTTGCAAAAATCCCATCTCAGGCCACAAAGCTTTCGGAGAATACAATAAACTGTTGGTTGATTGCCACAACAAAAAGTTGCTAAGTCTGGTCTCACCTGAGCTCCTCACCAGTATATCAGGATCAGGAGCCACCCCCATATACATATGCTTCTCCAAATCCACCACTTTTATCACATCATCATCATCATCATCATTAACAATCCCATCGTCGTTCTTTGCACTTGATGGAAGTGCCAAACTCTTCTCCTGACAAGCTTCATAGATAGCTCGTGGGATCTCATGTGATGAAGTATACGCCACACATACCAAAAGATAAGTCTTGGTGTTTTTAGCAGTGGCTTCCATTGCCTTCTCAGCAGCAAGTCGAACCGGCTCATCCAGTCGATTCAGATCACCAATAAACAGCACTCTAATGCCGTATCTGTTTACCATATCCATTTCTTTCAAAACCCCTTGAATCTTTTCATACATTATATCCATAACGTATTGGACTTCATCAGGGCGTCGGTTGAAGTTATCAAGACTGAATGCATACACGGTTACATACTTCACTCCCACCTCGTAGCAGTATTTTAGGACCGACAAAAGTGATGGGAAACCGGCTTTGCAACCTGCGCTCTGATCATCCAGCTTCCACTTCTTGGCGAACCTTCTGTTTCCGTCCATGATGAATGCAATGTGTTGTGGGATTGGACCTGATGACATGAAGGTAAACAGGAGTCTTCTCATGGTGCTGATTAAGCCTCCTAACCACTTGCTAATCACTCCAGATGGTCTTTCTTCTTCCATTCTTTCTGTCACTTTTCACAATTCTTAAAAATGATAAATATCTAAAAGTAAAGTATTCATGTGTTGAAGAATCTGAAAGTATATATATATATGGTGACTAAATAATTAAGAAAAGAAAATACTCATCAAGAAATTTTCAAAAACTTTTAGATTTCGTCTATCAGGCATGTCATCAATCACATGGCGTATGATCATCGATTAAAACTTTAATAATCACAATTCACAAATTTACAACATTGATCGTCTTTCTGTTTTTATAAAGCTTCACACTTAATTATCCATGTTCTACACATGTCCTCTCTACTTTGAATTCTGCAGCCCTTCAAGATTCATTCATATAGGATCACCTTAAAAGATTTTAAAAAAATGATCAATCTTTAAAAGTAAAGTGGTATGACTGGTATCTAAGTATCTTCACTTCAAAGAATTTGAAAGTAATCACTTGTAAGAGCACACGGGGTGGTTACGTTATACCACCCCATCACTCGTTAAGTTATCACGGAACACCGCTGCCTTGGAAGTCATCACGCGTTATTTTTTGAACGCGTTACACATATCACGCGTTGAACTTTGAAAATGGAACGTTGGAAATGACCGTTTGGGTTATTTTTTTTGACCGTTTGGGATGATATTTGAAACATTTTTTTATATAAATCCAACCTATTTCAATACAAAAAATCAACAAACTCTCCAACTATTCTCACACTCAATACAAAAAATCAAAAAACTCTCCAACTCAATCTAAATAATTTTACAAAAAAAACATGGAAGGTTCAAGCAAGAGAGGTGGGGGTTCGAAAAAAAGAGGTTCGGGTACGAAGAAAAATCCCGTAAGACCCAAGGTTCGAGCGAATCTTGGCGAGCCGACGCGCTTTAGGTTGCAAGACGAACCCGACCAAGTCCCACCCTTTCAAACCCAACAATATCCACCCTTTCAATCGCAAACGTACCAAAACCAACCGTTCGTTCCACCGTTTCAACCTCACCAATTTCAACCCCAAACGTATCAAACCCAACCCCACACACTCGACCCACTACTAGAAGACAACACCCTCATCCATCATTTTGCAAACGCATATCGTGAACCACAACAAAGTCTTGACGACGATGAGGAAGAGGAACAAGAAGAAGAGGAAGATGAAGAGGAAGAAGAAGAAAATGATGACGTTCAAGAAATCGCCACAAACGGCCGACAACATTGGACGAGCGAGGAGGAGGTGTCCTTGGTGAAGGCGTATTTGCACATCTCGGAGAATAGGAAACATGGCAACGAGCAAAGAAAGGATGCGTTTTGGAGACGGATCATTAATCATTTTAGGCAACTTCCCGGTGCAAGGATACGAAACATGGACCAAATGACGTCGACGTGGACGGATTTGAACGGGAAAATTAGCAAGTTCAACGCTTGTTTCATTCAAAAGGTATGTTTTTTTATTAAAGTTTAAATATTTTTTCATTGAAAACTGTTTTATAAAAAGCCAGTTTTTTTAATAAAAAAATACAGAAACAGTTTTATAAAAAAAACAGTTTAAAAAAAAACAGAAACAGTTTTTTAATTAAATAAAACAGTAACAGTTTTTTTAATTAAATAAAACAGTAACAGTTTTATAAAAAATAACAGTTTTTTAATTAAAAAAAACAAAAACAGTTTTTTAATTAAATAAAACAGAAACAGTTTTTTTAATTAAATAAAAAAATAGTTTAAAAAAACAGAATTTTTTTTTAAAAAAAACATAACATTTTATATTTTTTGTAGAACCGAAACCCACAAAGTGGAGCGAGCGAGGCGACAATCATGCGAAAAGCAACCGAAGAGTATTGCCGACTATACAAAAAGAGGACTTTTCCACACGTGGGGGCATGGGAAGTTGCGAGACATCACCCGAAGTGGGTCCACGTTGAGTTGGTTGACATGCGTGGTCCTACGGCTCCAGAAAAACGAGGAGGTTCGAAAAGATCAAAGACATCCGATTCGGGGAACTACACGACTTCCGCGTCGGATAACTTGCCGGAAATGAACTTAAACGGCCCCCTTGACGAACCCGATCAACCCGTTGACGACCCCATCGAAGAAGATACACCCACAAGGCCACGACGCAGGAGAGGTGGTGAATCGTCAAGCAAAGGTAAGGAAGCGGTGGCGGAGTCGATCTTCAGAATCGAAGAGGAGAAAATGACCCAATTCAAGAAGGCCGAACAAAGAAAAGAAACAATTATGTCCCTAAAAGTTGAACGCGAGCAGGCGTACAAGGAACACTTGAAAACGATTGAAAGACAAAATGATTTAAAAATCTTGTGTGAAAAGCACGCCCATCTCGACGAACCGTTCAAGTCAATTGTCATTCAACAAAAGCGCGAGATTTGCGCAAAGTGGGGTTGGGAGATGCCACCCGTTTAGTTGTTTTTTTATTTGGCTATGTAATTTATTTTTTAAGTTTAATGAAATTTATAATTGTTTTATTTTTAATTTCTAAATTTTAAAATGAAAATTAAAAAATTTGGGAGTGATAGAATTCCATCACTAGTGATACCACCCCGCCTACATTTCTATCACTAGTGATAGAAATTTGCTTGATGACATGGCATGATTTTATTGGACAGTGAGAGTGATAGAATCTATCACTAGTGAACCACCCCTCCTCCCCTAATAGAAGAAAAAACTGAAGAACTTACAGTGAAATTTAACAGTTGAAGGAAGATAACCCACTTGATTTCTGGACTTAAACTCTAAAGAGTTGTTTAAATTGATGAGAGTATCTATCACAGAAAGAAATAGAGAGAAAAAGACGTGAGTGATGAAATTAAAGAGGGGAGTTATCTTCAAGTACATTCCACAGATAGAAATTTGGAGGCAGCAATTTGTTCGTACATTTGCGTTCATGAAATTAAGCTTTTCCATGAAATACATGTGACTGTACCTTCCTTCTTTTTTGTATTATTTGGTAAATTATATATGCATGCATGCATGCACATATGTATATATAACCTTTAGTAATATCGGACATGGTTTTTTTTCTAGAACTATTATCATTTATATTTATTTATATAAAAAAGAATATTTATAAAACGATATTTTGTAATAAAATATGACTGAACATGCATTTGTAATTTGTGTGTACCGTAGGAAATAACAAGGAAAAAAGGTATGTAAAGAACTCGTATTAGTAAACTTTGTTAGGCGTGTAACCCACGCTTACATAGGTGATGCATTACATGTAAAGCTTTTCTCCGTTGTCTTAAGTCCTAGGCAGATGAAAATAACCATCTGAATTACGCATGTAATGCGCGCCTTGTTGGCATCAAAGGCTTTGTTGTCACGAATGACACTTCTTGAATTCTACCATCTGTTGCGTTGACAGCCGCGAAGCGCGATGGGTTTTTGACTTTAACCCGGATAACTGCCCTTGAGCCATAGAGCTGGTCAAGGACAACCTCGCTGGTGTTTATTTTTGGGGTGATGTGGTAAGACCATTGATCACCCGTTGATCCTCTGGATCTTCTTTGTTTCCTTGCGCACGTTTTTCAGGAGATGCTCCCGCTTGCCACTCTTCAGAGCTTTCTTGATTTCCATACGCAGGTGGATGCGGTCGTCGGTCAAATGACCGGTGTCTTTGTGGAACTCACAGAACAGGCTAAGGTCTTGGCCTTTCTTGCTGCGCATTGGTGGTGGATCTTTGAGATCCAGCTTCTTCGTGTTAAGAACCTCGAGGGGTGTCTTAGTCAATGGAGTCCATTTGTCACACCCCGAAATATCAGATCATTGGTGTGACTGGACCGGTATCTTCATTGCACAGCGGAAGCAAATAAGCTAAGACTTCTAGAAAATGAACGCCACTAAGTACTCGAATCTCCATTGGGTTCTCCTATTCCAACCGTTCCATAGTTTTGAAAATGCAACCTGAGAAAGAACATGCGAAAAAGTCAACAAAAAGTTGAGCGAGTTCATAGTTTGTTTTGAAAAGATTTAAAATAAATCTTTTTTTTTATAACCGGTTTAAAAGTTGTTGAGAAAATATAGAAAAAAAAAACATTTTCTCGGCATGATATATGAAAGTTGTGAGTCTAGCCCACGAGAGTCTTTGTAAGTAGGACTAACACGTCCTCTTATTTGTACATAAGTTGAAAGCGTTGTCAAAGTTTGTAAATACATGTATTATGAGTTTGCGTCAAATGTATATTAAAAACATTTGAAAGTTTTAGTGTTGTAAGTTGGTATGAAAAGCATCTATGAACATGTTGATCATTAATGTTTCGCGAGGACATTAATATATGCGACGACATAGGAAGTACTCAACCTGTGTAGACGATTTTTAGTGTCGAATTACCTCGACTGTGTCGAATCACCTCGACTGTGTAAATCACTTCGACTGTGTCGAATCACCTCGACTGTGTCGAATCCCCTCGACTGTGTGAATCACCTCGACTGTGTCGAATCACCTCGACTGTGTCGAATCCCCTCGAATGTGTCGAATCACCTCGACTGTGTCGAATCACCTCGACACTGTCGCCCGTACCCATTAGAAAATCATGCACGTTTCGTAAATATGCGCGCGTTTTGTAAAACCGGTATGTTTGATCGAAACCATTCGTAAACCATTTAAGTTCCTTGAAATTCATTCGCAACACGGTTTAGAAATATGAGTTTTCGTTCATCGAAAAGTTATTTACTTTTGCAAAAACTTGCATGTCTTTCCACCCCCGAAAACATTTATAAAAAATGTAAAATAGTAAAAAGTGGGGGTTATGAACTCACCTTGACATTCCTGTGCAAAGCTAGCTTAGCGTGATTCCGTAGTGCCATTCCAAGAACGTGACTTAGCTAGCGTGCAACTATAACATTCCTACGAAGGAATACTTATAAGTGTCTAAACAGAACAACGTAGCTAAACTACGTGCCCGAGCTTTACCGAATCGTTAACTAAACGACTCTAAGGTAGTGTTATATTGATTTAGAATAACCATTCTATGGTTATTTTATCCCGTTTATAATCGGGATAAAACTAATTCTCGAAAACAACTTAATTTTCGAGTGTTATAAGGTATATATTTATATATATAACCAAATATATATATATATATATATACACACGATGCCGTGTTAGTCGTCTCGAATAAAAGGCGTAGATGGATAGTAGTACAACTATTTGTAGCTTTCGTAAGACGTAAGCGAATAAGGTGTGTGTATATATATATTTACATATATATATATTCGAAACCCTTGAAACTTGAAATATAAATTTCATCGTTTGAAATAAATATAAATCGTTATATTTATTTGATAAAAAAGTATGAAGTCATGGTGTAAAATATTCGGTCTTAAGGTGTTTGAAATAGGTATACCCGTTATATTTATCGTATAAAAGTGTTCGAAAGTATAGATGCTCGAAATAAATATAACATTATATCTATCTTGTAGAAAGTGTTCGGAATTTCGATTTTTGAAATAAATATAAACAATCACATTTATTTTATGTAAGATTTCTGAGTTTTCGTTGACTTGTATACCGTAATTGTCGATCCTTTGAAAAATACTCATTTTATGAGTTATGATATGTCGCCAAAAATAAATATACGCTTATATTTATTTTTATAAAATACGTTGCATTCCAATAGGCGTCTTTTTTATAACAAAATGCGTTTCATATGTCGGGTTTTTACAAAAATCGGGCAGAGTTTCCTCTGTTTTTGGAACAACCCGACAACTAACGTGTCGATATATTTTATCAAAATTCAACAATAATCAACGCAATGTAATCAAAATGTAATTTTCGCCAAGATATCAAAACCTAAACTAGTAAGTAATCGAGTCGGGTCGAGCGCGGTCACGTATAACTATCAAAAATCTAAACTAACGTATATTAACTCGCCACTTCTAGTTTGTTACCGGTTCTTCGAGTTGACCGCTGTTGACCCGAGTTGACTCGGGTTTGACCGAGTCTTTGACTGGCGTTGACCCGAACTGAAACCAGTTGACCGAACCATTGACTGCCTTTGACCGTTTGACCAAAATTTAACTGTTGACCTGAGCTTTGACTCGTGTTGACTGGTTCTGACCATCTTTGACCGAACCGTTGACTCGAGTTGACTCAGGTGTTGACCGAGTCAACCGGGTTCGACCCGAACGCAGCTGAGTTGATCGAGTTAATTCGCACCAGAACTGAGCATGTACTGATTTGAACCGAAACAACCTAACCAAAGCTGACCCGAAGTGAACCAAGCTAAAACCCGAACTAAAACGACTCGCCTCGTAACTGACCACCACCACCGCCTTCACTTACCGGCCGGACTGAAGCCGCCGGCTGCCATGGATATCACCATCATCATCACCGCATAGAAAGACGAAAGAAACATATGATGGAGTTTCAAGAGGAACCGATCGGAAAAATTATCAAAAACAGTTGGGTGTTTACCGGAAAAAAAAATGCGTCGAGACAGAACGCCACCGCCGCCGCCGCGGCTCCGCCGCCAACGGCGGTTCGTCACCAGAAAACGACGTTTTTCGCCGTCAATCTCCTTTCTCACTCTCTCTCCGTCGGCTCTTCTGATCTTGTTGTCGCCCGCTGCTCGCCACCACCGGAAGGTGTTGGAGTGATCTATTTCGTCGACGAGGGGGTGGGGGTGGCTGCTGTTTCACCGGAGAAAGGAAAGAGAAAGGGGCGTCGTCGTCGGAGGGGTGTTCGCTGGAGGAGCCGGAGGCATCGACACCGGTAATACGGCCGACAACCGGTCTGATTTGTCGCCTGGTTCTTTTACGGGAGAGAGAGATTGGGTTGTGAGATTGTTTTAGTGTGTTTTGAGAGGTATTGTAAACTTGTTTTGATATATAAATTTGAAAGTAGCAAGTGTATAATGACTTGTGGGTACATAAGGCATGGGAGACAATGTCTGCCAAAACATTGGGAACAAGAAAGAAAAACATGGGTTAAAAGTTGATTTGTCATTCATAAAAGGGGAAATCGCCAAAATGTCAAGGTTTTGGTCAAACCATCGAAAATAGCCTGGTCAACCGTCTCGTGGAGACGTCTGAAGTAGCTTAGACGTCTTGACGGCTGTCCAACCACATCGTGCCACGTGTCCGACAAACATGCCATTTTACCTGAACGGCTTAGACGTCTTGGCTAAGACGTTTGAGACGGCTTAAGACGTTTGAAAGTGGCTAGCTGCTAATCAATACGGCTCGAGACGTTTCCCCTCGGCTTGAGCCGTGTCTGGGCGTCTTGAGCCATTTTTGTCTCTTTAGTCGGCTTGAGCCATTCTTTTCCCTATTTTTTTGTGTATTTTTTGTTTTTTTTCATTTATTTTTTTGAGACGCCTTGTACCATTTCAAGACGTTTTATATGAATTTCAAGACGCCTTGTTTTTGAATTTATATAGATCACTTAATTTTAAAAACGAACTTTAAGAGAAAATTTGTTTTTGCTGATTATCTCACAATATGAAGGTCAAGTTTGTTGTTTATACTGGGGGGAAGTGGGATTTGATTAACGGAAACATTGAGTATGTTACCGGTGTCGATTCAAGGAGACGTGGTTTAGAAATTGAAACAGATCATTCATATAATAGTTTTTTAAACTATGTTTCTAAGATGTGTGATACTCCAAACATTACACGGTTTTCATACCGGATGTCTACGTTTACTGATCCCATCGATATTATTAATGATCGAGATGTTAGATTTTTTTTTGATCTGGCGATGCAGAATCCTTTTGAATTATATAAATTATATGTTATTCAAGAGTTGATGTTGGTTCATCTGGTTTGTCTTGTTTAAACAATTTAAAAGCTCCAGATCTAAATATTCCATTAAAAGAAAGTTTTGATATTTTAAACGATGAGTGTCCAAATTTAGAAAAAAATTATGAAAAATCTTTAACGTCTCACAACCAATCAGGTTCTTCATCTATAGTGTTCGATGCCGGTCATATATTCAATAACAAAGAAGAGATGAAGCTCGAGTTGGGAAAGAAATCTTTGTTAGAGCATTTCGAGTTTAAAGTTGATAGATCATCTAAGACGCGGTATGAAGTTTCATGCCTAGGTGATGGTTGTGAATGGCGATTTAAGGCTCATGCTATTCCTTGTGGCAATTTATGGTTTGTTAAACATATGAACGATAGTCACACCTGTTCGAAGACGCAAACACACCCACATTTTCGTCAGGCTAACCCAAAGGTTTTGGGTCACTTTTTGAAGGAACAACTAAAAGACAGTGGTAGGATATATCGAGCGAAAGAGATTGTCAAAGATTTTAGACAAAGGTTCGAGGTTGAGATAACAAACCTTCAAGCTTGGCGTGGTAAAAGCTATGCACTTGAACTACTACAAGGAACTACACGAGACTCTTTTGCGGAACTACCAATATATTGTTACAATTTAAAACTTGCAAATCCTGGAAGCGTTACACACATCTTGGTTGATGAGCAGAGTCGTTTTGAAATGGTTTTTGTTGCTTTAGGGGCGGCGGTAAATTATACATTATATACTATAGATTCTTTTATTTTTTTAAAGTAACATGGGTTTTTGTCTCATTTCATTTCATTAATTTTCAGATTCGTAGCTTTATGTTAAATCTAAGACCTGTTGTTATCATTGACGCGGCACACCTAAAGGGTGAATTTAAAGGGACGTTGTTTTTAGCAGTGGGCATGGATGGAAATAATCAGAGGATGGTGAATCTTGGACATGGTTTCTCTCAAAGCTTAGAGATTGTGTTGGTGAAATAGCAGATATGGCGATCATTTCGGATAGGGCGAATTCGATACATGTGGGTGTTAGGAATGTGTTTCCACGTGTGTACCACGGCCTGTGTTGTCGTCATTTAATGATGAATTTACGTTTGCCGTCGTCTAAAAAAAAAGAGTACGAGGCACTATGGTGGAAGACGTGTAAATCTTATCGGATGTCTGACTTTACCGAGTCATTTAATGCCTTGTGTCTTGCTGTTCCTCGAATACGCCAGGTTTTAACAAATATTGGGTTTGGTAGATGGGCAAGAGCTCATTGTCCCGGCAATCGATACCACTATATGACATCTAATAGTGCGGAGTCTATAAACTCTTTGTCTAGATTCTCGCGTAAGATGCCGATAACGCAACTTATCGAATTTTTCCGCGAGTCTGTACAAAAATGGTTTTATGACCGTCGATTGCAGGGCATGCAGGAGAGCCATTCACTTACTCAGTGGGCACAGAAGAAAATTTTAAAGAAAATTGAAGGGTCTAGAACCTGGACTGTTGCAGGCATCCGGGTAAACAGCTTTGTTGTTGATGATGGTGGGAAAAGGGGTGTAGTTGATCTTTCGAATCGTTCGTGTAGCTGTCATGTCTGGCAAGTTTCGGGTTTACCTTGTGGGCATGTGATTGCTGTTTCAAGATTTTTGGGTGAACCTGACTGTAGTCATTATGCTTTCTCGTGTTACTCAAACGAAGTATACAAAAAAACGTATGAAGAATCGATTAATCCTCTGCCTCATAGGTCTGAATGGGTAATACCAGAAGGCCTTGGCAGTGTTTTACCGCCGAATATTACAAAACGTCAATCAGGTCATCCAAAAGAAAACAACAGAATCTTGTCTCGTGGGGAAGAACCTGTTCCGGTATATTGTTCGTGTTGCCGAACATACGGACATGTTCGTGACGTTTGTTTAGATCCAATGAAATCACAGATTCGTTCACGAAAATCATCAGCAAAAGGAAAAGAGAAAGAGACAGAAACCCAGAGTTCAACGGATGACATTTTTCCATCTTATAATTTAGCAGAATTTTAGTAATATATATATATATATTTTTTTATGTTTTTATTTTATGAAAATCATGTAACAAATTCTACTTTTAATTAATACAAGAATTAAATTTTACAATCCGTACGTCAAGCCATCAAAAATTACTTGGTGTGTAGCGCCCGGCGTATAGTTCATCAGCCATGTACCGTCTATATCTGACACAAGCATCCTGCATGTTTACTTCGTTCCATGTTAATGAACGGTTGTTAACTAGATTTTCCAATAGCATACATATGATAGCCCCTGAGTTTCGACCAATATGAGCTTCGTTGTCTGGCCACACAACATCCCCCAATACTCCAAGTCCTGTACACTATCTTTCCTTGATTGTTGCCAGTATGATATACGTCCCAGAAACCATACAAATGGAGTTTGAAATTCTAAAAGAATTTGATGTATTTTCCTGTGTATGCAAAATCCTTCTCCGCAGTTACTTACGTTACAGTTAACGGGAAAATAAGCATACATTTTAAACGAACGCATATTTATTTTTAGAAGTAACCAGTGGTTTTCGTTGTGCGGTACGGGCATGTAAATCTGGAAAAATTTAAAACAAAAATAAGTATTGGAGAAGGTATTATTTTAATGGAATTTTTTTTTTTTAAAAGTGTAAATTCCGAATAATCATATTTGACAATGTACCGTATCAACCTCCCAAATGGGAGGAAAAAAATTCTTTTGTACCGTCTCCATATCCGTAGGCCTCTCTATTTTGTTCTACTATCATGTTAAAAAAAGTAGGCGGGAGAACTGTCCACCGATCATCATTTGACGACATCGCCCGTTGATACATAAGCTTGTTGCACCAGGCATTGATATGCTAAGAAAAATATGGTAAATGTTTGACAAAAAAATACTATAATAAACGTATCATGTTAATGAAAGTTATTTCGAAGTTACCGTTTCCTGAATAAATCCGTTTCCACAAAATCCAAGTAAACCGCCCCACCATTCTTTTCCTAGAGGTGTTTTACCCATGTAGGTTGAGTAGCATGTTGGATTATCGCCGTCATAATAAAACTCTAGAATATTTGGCGACCAATGTTCAAACCCATCGTTTTGGTTTATCCAAATGGTGCGTTGCACAGAATGTGGAATGTTTGAGTAAGACATTCGGTGTGGCATTATTGAGATAGTGAGGGCACACATATATATACACATTTTCACAGTAAAAAAAATAAATAATATAAAATATAAGTTTAATACAAATAGTTATGTTTATAATTTAAATTAATAATCATTGAATAAATTGGAGGTCGTCCTGTTCTAGCTCCCTGACTAATTCTATAGGAATAAGCGAGTCGTAGAAAAGTGTCAACATATGGCGCCTCATCCTTGTAGCCGTTATGCTTGTTTTTTCACCATCATTTAGGGGTTTTTTGTTAATCAACCGGTCTAGAAATATACAAACCCAAACCCCACAGTCCCCTAATGGTCCTGACTGTTGTGGCACATCATTTGCATATTCTGTTTTAAACGGAAATTTGAACGGTAAAGGTTTGTTGTCATAGTAACCATGCAAACGAAGCCAATGGTCAAAAACAAAATTGATGTGGCAAACCACTTCGGTTCTTCCTTTATCCAAATCTCGCACACCCATCAAGCTAAAAAAAAATAAAAAACAAACATTAATTTTAAAAGTCATAACTGTTGAGATTAAAAGTATAAAATAAACACTCTTTAAAATTAAATTTTTACCTGTCATAAATAGTGAGGGTCTCGTTAACGAGGTTGAAAACTCCTAAAAACCAATGAATTGATGGTATATATAACGGTACATAAACCTCGTCAACGCTAGATATCGGAGGAAAAGGGTCTACTTTCCCGTTGAAATAACAGGCGAATTCCTGATCCAGAGTTTGCAAATGCATCTGAAAATATGGGGGTAAAATGGACCAACGAGCGGTTGGATCTCTTGAATTATACATGTGTAGCATCCATGCAAAAATATGCTGTTACAAGTTTGGACAATTTTAGCGAAAGTTTATACCAAACTATAGTAAATTAAGTATGTATTAACAAGTGTACCTCATCGCTTAACCAGCCATTCCCCTCAGTGCCTAGCAAAGACCCCCAGAAATCAGGACCAACATAGCCGCCTGCTGTCAGTGTTAGTTGTCTAACTCCGCTACTTGGTGCCCATTTTTTTATCTTTTCAATTAATTGATCTTCATTATTTGAAATATTATTTTGCTTCCGCCGGAGATTTTTGTAAACTACAAATGGTGAAAGCGTAGCCTTGGCGGGCTTCACAAGCCTTTCGGACCGCCTCAGTTTAATCATCTCCACCTCCTCATCCTACAATTACATTATTTAATAACTAAATTAACAAAACATACATGGATTATAAAAATTATATACTCTTGCAATACTTACGGCTTCTTCGGTAACATTTTCTGGAATTGCAGACACATGATACACGTCATTATTGGCATTCAAAAAGGAATCAGCTTCCGTCTAAAAATTAATAAAAAAAGTTAGAAAATTTTATAAATAAAATTTATTTTTTAGACTTTTTTAAGAAAATAAAAAAATAAATGGGTGTACATTATCATATACTTTTGGCGATTGGTCCATCGGTGTTCGTATGTGGCTTGGAGTTGATACCAGAGCCATACGAAAACTTTGCAACAACTCGGACTTCAACATGTCAGTTAAGGCGCGGTTGTTTGAGTACATCTTCTGCGACCACTCCGAGTTGATCATGTCAGTCAATGCCCTGTTGTTTGATAACATCATTGACTGAAATCTAGAGACAAGCTGCTCTTCAGAATAAAATCCCGATGAAAAGTGACCGGGACCAACATCATGTTCATACTCAGCCGTCTTTAACGGAACATGATCTGTATGAGCCGGGATTTCCGGTGAAAATCCGTGCGTTACAGGCACCTGAACTTCATCCTCGCCGAACAAGCTGTCAAGGAAGTCCTTATGTGGTTGGCCGTAGTTTTGACTCAGGCCGATTGGATTATGAATTTGAGGCGGTAATTCAGTCGCCATAGCAGGATTGAAAACTTGACGTTCAAGTTCCAAATAATCCGAGCTTGAACTATACCACTCAGTCTCGGCCTCGAACATAGTTGGTAGTATAGCCATTAGGGGTTTATATTCAGATATCTAACATGTTGAAAAAGAAATATTTTACAAAATGTATTGTATTAAATATATAAGTTGAAAATTTTAAACAGTTTATAAAATGTATTGTATTAAATATTGTAATTTCTTAAATATAAAATTTAAACAGTTTATATAAAATTTTAAACTATGTATTTATATTTTTTATAAATTAATGCCGTTTGTTTGTAACGGTTAACTTTAAACAGTGTCTACTTTATTTTATAACTTGATTTTTTTTAGTATATAAATATATAATTTAAACAGTTTTTTTAAATATATAAGTTGAAAATTTTAAACAGCTTATAAAATGTATTGTATTAAATATTGTAATTTTTTAAATATAAAATTTAAACAGTTTTTCAAAATACTATGTAATTATATTTTTTATAAATTAATGCCGTTTGTAACGGTTAACTTTAAACAGTGTCTACTTTATTTTATAACTTGATTTTTTTTAGTATATAAATATATAATTTAAACAGTTTTTTTAAATATATAAGTTGAAAATTTTAAACAGCTTATAAAATGTATTGTATTAAAAATTGTAATTTTTTAAATATAAAATTTAAACAGTTTTTCAAAATACTATGTAATTATATTTTTTATAAATTAATGCCGTTTGTAACGGTTAACATTTTGTATTTTGATACTTTAATACGGTTAACGGAGTGAAAATATAGATATAGTTATTTATTTAAAAGTATAAAAAAGTCACCTTTACCGCATTGGCTAAGATGCCATCAACATGCACCTTCAATAGCCTATGTCCTTCTTTCCATCCTAAGAATCTCGGGATGGTCTGACCTTCGAAATACCCCCTCTTTTGTTTAAATTCCGGAAATACCTCCAGAATCCACATCTGTAAATGCATTATTTATCAACTATTAGTATACAAATTAACTTACGACAAACATTACACTTAAAATATAAAATATAATATACGATTTTACAGGTACCTTAAACGGCCAAACAAATCCATCTAACGAAAAACCCCTCGTGTCATCCCTTTGACGAACGTGCATATCATACACGTTCGTATACGTGCTCTCCCAAAAATAATTACCCCATGGATATTGGTTAAACACATTCAGATTATCCATGAGGTGTAACAATTTAACATCGACTGCATTTGTATCCTGCAACCCTAAAAACCCTTGACACAAGAGCATCAGTAAACATATTCTTGCGCAATCTTCCGCGCTATATTGCATGGGACCTTCAAACAAATCTCTAATTCGTTTGAAATTAATACGTTCTCGGGCCGAGAAATGACGGTTTTTAAATGACTCAGGGTGATCAATCGGCGTCCAATCAATGGATCCAAACCTTAATCCCGTTATTAGACAAAATTGTTTGGGGCTAAACATTAGCGTTTCTTGGCCTAGGCGATATGTAATCCCCAATCTGGGTGTAGGTGTATGCACTTGTAGTTGTGCAACACCTAGTAAGAGTAGACTGTCACACATGACACACCTAATATCCAAATACGGACCGAAACATGTCTGCCTAATTATTGATATTATAGGATCCGTCATTCTATTGTTTATATGCTTCACTATATTCCATGATTGACGAACTTTGACTTTTTGGACCTTGTAAAATAACAAAAAAAAAACAGAAAAAAAAAAGAATAGTAAGTATACCAAAATACTAAAACACTAAGAATAATGAAAGAAAAGACATAAGATATCACCGCTACAGATGGGATAACGTTAACGTCTTGCATGTCATGTTCAGGTGGTTGCATGTTCTCCTAACGTGGGAAACCGTAGTAGTTTGGATCCATTTTGAGTCAACGACAAGACGTGATGCTTCGGAACGTGAATGTCGTGCAGATTCAACGCAGGTTTCAACGCGGGTCGGGTGTTTGTCGTCGGGTTTCTCTTCGGATCTTCAACGGTCTTCGGATCTTTGTTCAAGATGGCCCCAAAGGAAAGAACGTGGTCCCAATGCCGTTTGCCCGTGTGAAATGAAACACATGAACCCACACTCTCCTACTCAAAACGTGTTCCCGGACACGTGTCAAGCGATGGGTAACGGGGACACACGTGTCCTTCATCTAAGGGCAAATTGAATTGAAACGTCTCACGTGTCCACGGAAAACGTCTCAAACGTCTCAAGTTACAGCATGCAACGTCTTTAACGTCTTAAAAATAACACGTGTTCAAAGATGAGACGTCAAAATTAGGCGGGAAACGTCCCGGACATCTTAAGTTACAGTCAAACGTCTCAAGTTAGAGTCAACGTCTTGAATAGCGTGAGACGTCTGAAACGTCTTGAAAATGATGAGACGTCTTGAAAAATGCAACGTGGCAAACGGATACTCTGTCTTGAATAGCGTCAGACGTCTGAAACGTCTTGAATAGTGATGAGACGTCTTGAAAAATGTACGAAACGTCTTGAAAAATTTCTGAGACGTCTTGAAAACTGCTTAAACGTCTTGCATACCTCGGGACGTGCAATGATTTTTTATTAAATATTTTTACATTTTCTTTTTAATAAATAGGAACGAGATCTCAATAACAATTCTTCCATATTTCAGTATATTTCTGTAGCACGCGGAAAATGTCTGAAAACAAAAAAACCGATGTATACTGCTCTCAACCAGCAACGAAAACTTCATCTTGGATTCTCAAAAAATGGAGAACTAACAAGGGTGAAAGTTCTTCTGAAGATCCACAACGAAATGATTCAAACCAAATACACAACAGAGAAAGTTTTCACCTCCATAGGGCTGGTACATGGGCAATTCCAGACGACGAAAGTCAACACTGGTCAAAAGATGTGGAAACATTCTACAGAAATGGGGATGCGCCGTTCTGTTATTCAGCAGTTTTCACAAGATCAATAGAGTTGGACAAAAATTTTTGGGGGACTCTATTAGGTTTTCGCTGTGGCGGCTACCTAAACTCAACAGTTAATTATTCTTCCTAAATTTATTTTATTACTTTGACTAATTTTTTTCGCGTTTTTAATTAATTTTAAACTAAAACTTATACAGCATATTGAAGGATGGGTGGGAAGGCTAATGGCTTGGAGAAATAGAATGATTCTACTCCAAAAACCGTTGTTAAACTTGCGGTGGACAATCCTTCCACCACAATTTTATGAAATGTTGTTAGATTCTACTCCAAAAACCGTTGTTAAGTATGCCAATGGCAAATTACACCCATTTCCATCTTTCTTCGAGGTCGATTACGTCTTATTTCCGTTACCGTTAGAAAATAACGAATGGCTCCTAGCTAGACTAGAGTTATCGTCACAGGAATTGGTGTACTACCCGTGCGAAAATATTTGTGTGGGCAATAAATACAGAAACGTTATTCTACCCCGTTTGACGAAGGTTAAAGTTTACTTAGGAGCATTACTAGTGCATCTGCAATATTGGAAAAAAACGGGAAAACCAGAAAAATGTATCTGTGCCGAACTCAATGACAACTACGTGTTATCTAACCCAACAATCGCAGGGAATGAAGCAGTCTACCTTTGTATGCTTATGGAGCATCTGGTTACGGATAAACCAATAAATATAACTGGAGACATTTGTAAAAGTTTTTTGTCGTACAGACGATACATTGCAGAAAAACTGTATTTTTGGCGGTGTTTACCCCGTCCAAATGTTGGATAATTTATGTAATAAAACACTTGTTTTGTCTTTAAGTTATTTAAGTTATTCATTTGATATTAAATATAATAATAAATACTTTAACATTAAATGTTAACAGTAACAAAAAACCACTATAAAATGGCATAGACATTCTTGCCATCTAACCACATCATGGATTCTTCATGGACTGACGAAGAAGACATTGCTATTGCCGTCTCGTACGCTGCCGCTCATGATGAAGGCACTCACTCAGTCTCCGATCCCGCGTTCTGGGGTCAGGTTATGAACTTATTCTGCATTCACGTGCAAGAAACGACCCGTAGCCCGAATGAGCTCGACACTCGGTGTGCTTTCCTACGTTTCAAATGTAGCCGTTTCTTAGGAAGGTACAAGAACGTTAAAAAAAAGGATCGGAACAACATGGACGAAAAGGAGGTGATTGAAGAAGCCCTGCTAGACTACGCAATAATTTATGACGAGGATTTTGAACACATTTCAGTGTTTGAAATCTTAAAAAATTATATTTAGTAGTGTTTTAGAAATTTTTTTTTTTATTTTGTATCGTTTTTTATGTTATATTAAAAACATGTTTTATCGTTTTATCTAATTGGAAATCCGTTCAAAACATTAGATGACAAATTCCACAAATACAACAATATTGCAAGTTCAATTACAAACACTAAATAGGATAGTGATGCAATAAATACTAATTCCACAAATAAAACAATATTGCACTTGCAATTAAAAAGGTTAGCACATACAATTTCTTCGACTTCATCTTTCGGTCAAATCTCACTGCTTTCAAGTTATTGTTCTCCTCTATTAATAACTGGTTTTGTAATTCTAGGTTCTTGATCTTCAAATCTTTAAACGTCACTGTAGTTGAGGTGCCGTATGAACGTTCAAGGAACATATTATCAACATCTTGCTTCCACAAGAAGAATTTGCAATCACCTCTCTACAAAAACAAAGCAACTATAAAGTAATTGCAATTCACTATCTAAAAATAACAAATCCAACTTACAGGCCAGTGAGAACACCCGTAAAATTCTTCACCATGTCTTTGACTTTTAAGTCCAGCAACCCGAACAACAGCAAGAATGTCGTGATGACAGTACACATTTCCATCCAAATCGACCTTGAAAAGTCGTGGTCTTCGAATTAGACAAGAGGTAGAAGACGAGGACATGTTGAATCAAATGTTACAAGTTGATATTTCTTTTCTTTTATAAGAGTTATATTCATGTTTTCATCCCTGAAGTTTGTCAAACATGACATTTTCAGCCCGTTAGGTTCATTTCCGTAACTCAAAGACATTAAAACCAAAAAATAATGTAAAACCGGTCACTTGGGGGATTCGAACTCGGGACGTGTACTTCAGCAAACGACGTGGTGACCGGTCGGGCTAAGCCCTCATCCGTTAATAATCAGCACATGTATTATATCTATACAAACTTTAATAGTAATATAGTAATCAGCACATGTATTATATATACACACAAGTTGTATTATGTTAAGCTTTAACTTTTCAAACATACTAAAAGTTAAATTTAAAAGACAACTTTTTACAAAACAAAAAAAAAAAAACATTACATTACTTAAAAAAAAAATTACATTACCAAAAAAGATAAAAAAAAAACAAACAAACATCTAAATCCAAACCCTAATCGTTTCCCACTGCGAGACATGTTCGAAATCATGTCCTTCATCGTGGCGGAAGTTGATAAGGGCAACCGCCTTGATGTCGTCCTCGCTAAGGCCCTCGGATGAGTTTTCCACAGCCTTGTAGTAATTTTCGAACTTCTTACATTCCAACCGTATAACCCGAAAACGTGAAGATAATGCATCAACGGTACGGCCGTGGTTCGGACCACGGAGTTGTGCAAAATATTGTTGCACCCGGACCCACAGACCACCCTGCCCTCGACGAGGAGGATTCACATACACCTCCTCCCAAGCCTCCACCAAAGCTATGTCCTCAACTTCCGTCCACCCGTGAGAAGCCATGTCTGGTTGTGTGTAGAAAGTTGAACAATGATGTGGAAGGAAGACAACGCCGTGTGAATGTTTAGATTTAGGGGTTTATATAGGTGGTGAAGTAGCCTGTTGAAAGTTTAAAACGTCTTGAATTTTTAAGATGTTGAAACGTCTTAAACCCCTTCAATTTATAACAGGTTATAACATCTTTAAACACATAGATAATACTGATTTACTAAGAAATAAAACGTAACATACTAGAATTATGAACTTTATTACTATTTAATACAAAGTACATAATCCGCTATTTCATTTGAACTACAATACACTAAACCAAAAATTCCATATTATAACACTGATACAAATATAATCTCTTTGAACTACAATACACTAAACCGCAACTTCCATAAATTTAAAATGGGTTCCCCAGCCGAAAGTTGATTCCGGAGATTCCCATCAAAACACCTAGTAAAAAATACTGTGGGTTGTGAACTGGTAAGTTCCATCAACACTCACGTATTTTGGCTTAGGTGATATGTAACGGGTTGTTCAAATTTGGTTCTGAGGTTTCCCCGCTGGGTGATGTTACAAGACCTGGCGAACACACTGGTGAGAGCCCATTGTGTTAGCCAAAGTCTTATTAACCATCCAAAACGGGAAGAATCGTCATTACCTGAACAACCCGTTTAACCCTTCACGTGTCCGTTGTAGATGAGTTCTTGAACCCGATCAACCCCGCAGAGCACGTATAAGGGGATATTAGACCTGATCCCACCAAAACTGGGAAGATCTATGTCCGTTGTAGATGACTTCTTAGAACCAGTTGCAGATAACTTCAAAGAACCATTTGTTGAATCCGGGGGTCTGCCCATTTTTTTTTTTAAGCTGTAAACACCAATGTTGTAGAAAATATGGTTAATAAGAAAACATTGTGTATATCAGGGTGGAAAATTGTGACTTAAAAACAGGTTCAAAACGTCTTGAAAAATTCTTCGAAAATCGTGAAACGTCTCAAACGTCTCACACGTCATCTCAAACGTCTCAGACGTCTCAAAAGTCTCAAACGTCTGAAACGTTGAAAACCGTGAAACGTCTTAACAATTAAATAAAACATTAAAAAAAATTAAAATCAAATATTAAAAAAAATAATTTAGCTTAACGGCTAGCCACACTCAAACGTCTCAAGCCATTTCAAAACGTCTTGAAGCCACTCTCAAACGTCTCAAGCCATGCAAAATAGACGCTTAACGGCTAGCCACTTTCAAACGTCTTAAGCCGTCTCAAACGTCTTAGCCAAGACGTCTCAGCCGTTCAGGTAAAATGACAGGGTTGTGGGACATGTGGCACTATGTGATTGGACAGCCGTCAAGACGTCTAGCCTAAGTTCAGACGTCTCCACGAGACGGTTGACCAGGCTATTTTTGATGGTTTGACCAAGACTTTGACATTTTGGCGATTTTCCCTTCATAAAAGATGGTAGAGTATGGATATCTACGGATCCAATCAAAATAAACCATACACCAAATCTCTAGTATAATATAATAGGTGATAAAAAGTCAAAATCACCATCATGTGGGGCATGCTCATTCTCGACCAGAAGAAGGAAAAGAAGCATGACATTTGGACTAAAAATTCAAGTGCATGTACTTGTGTATTTTTTTTTTCACCACCTCCACCATAACCAACATAGTTATAATATTGTAATTATAAAGTATTTGTTTTATTAACATCTTGGATAATTCGTATATTAAAAGAGTTTGTCAAAATAAATCTAATGTCGATTTATATAAAATTCCATCAAATGTTGGTAAGAACCTACGAACATATTAAAAGTTTGATATATTAAGACCAGATAATTGTTAATACCAATGTCCGTCTCAAGTACTCAAGTACTAATTACTTCTTTTTTGCTTAAAGAATGTTAATATAAAAATAACTTATGAGATGCTTCCATAGCATTTTGATTGTTAAATCATCAATGCTTGTATATGCTAGATTAATTTATGTGCTACTTGGTAATTTTTAAAGTTATCAAATGCTAGATTTGACCCGAATGACATTTTGCTATACATATAATGTCCTAATTCTTGTTTAGCGCGTGATTAGAAGCCTTTAATTCCCGGTTGTCACATTCTCCCCCTGTTGCAGAAATTTCGTCCTCGAAATTTAGTCTCTGTTATCTCCTCGGAGTTGTGTTGTTCGCAGGTAAGTCCATTTAATAACAAAGTGAATGACCGTAATCGAATCAAGACTCATTCAAATTATGTGAATGTAAAGATACTTTGCATCAATAAGAACCCAAGCTGATTTTGTTACAGAAATCGATGTCAAGTGAACGAAGCGTAGTGATACTATCACCAATGCGACCAAGTTGATAGAGTTCAACAAAAGAGGAAATTCAACCAATGGAATTCCAAATGAAAGTTCACAAACTGCAAATCAATTTTTTTTGAAACAATAGAATTCACTACCAACAGAAACTGGTGTTGGTCGTTCTATGATTGAAACTCGAGTTTAACAAGTTCAAATAAATAGACTCATGAAAATGATTTATCAACCGTCGAACCGTTAAATGAATAAAATCAACGTGTTGCAAGGATACACCGAAATGAAATACAACCGAACCTGGTGTATCATCATCTTAATACATAGTTGCATTAAGACCATTTAAATGATTAGTCAAACGAAAAGCATATATAGTTTCACATGAACGACCGATCGTGATTAGCACAAGCTACAAGTTTATACCGATGCCACAAGGTGTCGTAGTGAATGAAATGATTCAATAAGAGCGGTGATCGAACAAGTATCACCTGTATTTTGCATGAAACGCTCGATCATGATTAGCCTAAGCTACAAGTTTACACCAACACCACAAGGTGTTACAGTGATTGGAATAATTCAATAATAGCGGTGACCGAACAAATATCACCGTGTTTTGAAATCAGATGCAAGGTTTAACGAAGTAAAAACAAATCTCATAGGATTTTCAATTGATATCGAAACAACAACCCAATAATGTTCTCGATCGAAAATGAAAAGCAATGAATATCACAAAATATTCGATCGATGCTGAAAGAACCGTTAAGTGGTACATCGAAATATGCCATAAATTTGTGTACCATTATCTTAACACACGATTGTGTTAAGATTGCTTTAATATGATAATTCAGCAAAACGGATTTAATATCAATAATCAAATAAATAAATAATTAAATCCATACATGAGCTGAGCAACGAGATTAGCCCAAGCTTCAAACTTGTGAAAAACGCCACCACAAGGTGATCGTGATCAGAGAAACGATTCAATAAAGTCAAAGAGCAAACAAGCATGTTGCAGTTCAAAACAAATGAAGTGCTTGTTAGGATTAAGTTGAATATGATGGCCTCAATCCATCATATGAACCTTGAATTGAAGGCATATTACGAGCAAGTTCAAACAATTGAACTTGGTTTAAACACAGTCCAACAATGGATGCATGTATCAACCAGAAGATTTTGACATGGTTACAACGAAAACCATGTATGTGGCTTGAAAAGAAAAGAGTTTCAACGAGTTTCGTTGACTCGATATCAAAGAGTCAACATTATGCAATAATGTAGTTTATCCAAATCACAATGCAATAATCGACATAGCGAAACAATATTGAACGTTGATAAAGCAACAATTTCAAGTGAAGCCACATGCGTAACGAACAACGCATGTGTAACATATGAATTTGTCAAGAATGAAGCAATTAAGTGTTCGTTATCATGAAATAAAATCTTCGTGATGCAATGGCCATTAGCGGGAGTAGAAATGCAAAATCTACTCAGTATATGCAAGAAGTCGAAATTTCAACAAAAGAAATTTAAGGACTTTACCTGGAATTTCGCATCATAACCCTCTGTTAGTTGACATTACCATGGAATGTCGAACATAGTGTGATCGCCATAAATGAAATAGGGGAATGTGGAAACATGTGACTTCTTTTGCATCGCCAATAATTGTGAGTCTCTTTAGACTAAGCATCGATCGTTATGAAATCTTGTTTAAGCGTACCTGAGCGAGATTCGTGTCGTTTGTAGGATCACGTGGCAAAGTGCTGCATTGCAATCGGTAGTTCTCCCGTTGTCAGGATTAGCATCGTTGTTATCGTGTCCAATCATGTTTTCCAAAGTCCTTGCCTCGAAAGTCATGTATGATATACCTCGACGTCCGCTGACGTATAGTTTAAGTGTTATGTATACTTGTGCATTAGCGTTTTGTTCCACGTAGAATGTGATGTGCTCCGACACCCGTTAACGTATAATCTGAGTTTGCATGTATTCGTGCGCACTGACGTTTCGTTCTGCGTAGGTTACCTGCTTGGGTAGGTAAGATAGCATAGACGACATAATATAATGGTGTTTGCTCGAGTTGTTAGTCATGGTTTCTAAGTGAGGACCTTTAATGAATTTTGACATAAGTTTCTCATCAAGAGTTTTCCAAAGGTCCTATATGCGTGTTATCAAAACTCTCAAGGTTTTTGTTTTCTATGTGTAATCGTCTCGTGTACCGTGTATCAACACAACACTTGTGTATAATTAAAACCAAAATGTGGACTCATTGTTTTTGGCAACGGTTGGAATCCATATTCGAGTCCTAGGCGTTCTGTATGTATTCAAGTCTTAATAATATAAGTCCACAGAGGAAAGTGAGGTTAAAGCCTAGGTATCTCTACAGAAACTTAATTCGCTGAAACCTATAGCTCTGATACCAATCTGTCACACCCCGAAATATCAGAGCATTGGTGTGACTGGACCGGTATCTTCATTGCACAGCGGAAGCAAATAAGCTAAGACTTCTAGAAAATGAACGCCACTAAGTACTCGAATCTCCATTGGGTTCTCCTATTCCAACCGTTCCATAGTTTTGAAAATGCAACCTGAGAAAGAACATGCAAAAAAGTCAACAAAAAGTTGAGCGAGTTCATAGTTTGTTTTGAAAAGATTTAAAATAAATCTTTTTTTTATAACCGGTTTAAAAGTTGTTGAGAAAATATAGAAAAAAAAAACATTTTCTCGGCATGATATATGAAAGTTGTGAGTCTAGCTCACGAGAGTCTTTGTAAGTAGGACTAACACGTCCTCTTATTTGTACATAAGTTGAAAGCGTTGTCAAAGTTTGTAAATACATGTATTATGAGTTTGCGTCAAATGTATATTAAAAACATTTGAAAGTTTTAGTGTTGTAAGTTGGTATGAAAAGCATCTATGAACATGTTGATCATTAATGTTTCGCGAGGACATTAATATATGCGACGACATAGGAAGTACTCAACCTGTGTAGACGATTTTTAGTGTCGAATCACCTCGACTGTGTCGAATCACCTCGACTGTGTAAATCACTTCGACTGTGTCGAATCACCTCGACTGTGTCGAATCCCCTCGACTGTGTCGAATCCCCTCGACTGTGTGAATCACCTCGACTGTGTCGAATCACCTCGACTGTGTCGAATCCCCTCGAATGTGTCGAATCACCTCGACTGTGTTGAATCACCTCGGCACTGTCGCCCGTACCCATTAGAAAATCATGGACGTTTCGTAAATATGCGCGCGTTTTGTAAAACCGGTATGTTTGATCGAAACCATTCGTAAACCATTTAAGTTCCTTGAAATTCATTCGCAACACGGTTTAGAAATATGAGTTTTCGTTCATCGAAAAGTTATTTACTTTTGCAAAAACTTGCATGTCTTTCCACCCCCGAAAACATTTATAAAAAATGTAATATAGTAAAAAGTGGGGGTTATGAACTCACCTTGACATTCCTGTGCAAAGCTAGCTTAGCGTGATTCCGTAGTGCCATTCCAAGAACGTGACTTAGCTAGCGTGCAACTATAACATTCCTACGAAGGAATACTTATAAGTGTCTAAACAGAACAACGTAGCTAAACTACGTGCCCGAGCTTTACCGAATCGTTAACTAAACGACTCTAAGGTAGTGTTATATTGATTTAGAATAACCATTCTATGGTTATTTTATCCCGTTTATAATCGGGATAAAACTAATTCTCGAAAACAACTTAATTTTCGAGTGTTATAAGGTATATATTTATATATATAACCAAATATATATATATATATATATATATATATATATATATATATATATATATACACGATGCCGTGTTAGTCGTCTCGAATAAAAGGCGTAGATGGATAGTAGTACAACTATTTGTAGCTTTCGTAAGACGTAAGCGAATAAGGTGTGTGTATATATATATATTTACATATATATATTCGAAACCCTTGAAACTTGAAATATAAATTTCATCGTTTGAAATAAATATAAATCGTTATATTTATTTGATAAAAAAGTATGAAGTCATGGTGTAAAATATCCGGTCTTAAGGTGTTTGAAATAGGTATACCCGTTATATTTATGGTATAAAAGTGTTCGAAAGTATAGATGCTCGAAATAAATATAACATTATATCTATCTTGTAGAAAGTGTTCGGAATTTCGATTTTTGAAATAAATATAAACAATCACATTTATTTTATGTAAGATTTCTGAGTTTTCGTTGACTTGTATACCGTAATTGTCGATCCTTTGAAAAATACTCATTTTATGAGTTATGATATGTCGCCAAAAATAAATATACGCTTATATTTATTTTTATAAAATACGTTGCATTCCAATAGGCGTCTTTTTTATAACAAAATGCGTTTCATATGTCGGGTTTTTACAAAAATCGGGCAGAGTTTCCTCTGTTTTTGGAACAACCCGACAACTAACGTGTCGATATATTTTATCAAAATTCAACAATAATCAAAGCAATGTAATCAAAATGTAATTTTCGCCAAGATATCAAAACCTAAACTAGTAAGTAATCGAGTCGGGTCGAGCTCGGTCACGTATAACTATCAAAAATCTAAACTAACGTATATTAACTCGCCACTTCTAGTTTGTTACCGGTTCTTCGAGTTGACCGCTGTTGACCCGAGTTGACTCGGGTTTGACCGAGTCTTTGACTGGCGTTGACCCGAACTGAAACCAGTTGACCGAACCATTGACTGCCTTTGACCGTTTGACCAAAATTTAACTGTTGACCTGAGCTTTGACTCGTGTTGACTGGTTCTGACCATCTTTGACCGAACCGTTGACTCGAGTTGACTCAGGTGTTGACCGAGTCAACCGGGTTCGACCCGAACGCAGCTGAGTTGATCGAGTTAATTCGCACCAGAACTGAGCATGTACTGATTTGAACCGAAACAACCTAACCAAAGCTGACCCGAAGTGAACCAAGCTAAAACCCGAACTAAAACGACTCGCCTCGTAACTGACCACCACCACCGCCTTCACTTACCGGCCGGACTGAAGCCGCCGGCTGCCATGGATATCACCATCATCATCACCGCATAGAAAGACGAAAGAAACATATGATGGAGTTTCAAGAGGAACCGATCGGAAAAATTATCAAAAACAGTTGGGTGTTTACCGGAAAAAAAATGCGTCGAGACAGAACGCCACCGCCGCCGCCGCGGCTCCGCCGCCAACGGCGGTTCGTCACCAGAAAACGGCGTTTTTCGCCGTCAATCTCCTTTCTCACTCTCTCTCCGTCGGCTCTTCTGATCTTGTTGTCGCCCGCTGCTCGCCACCACCGGAAGGTGTTGGAGTGATCTATTTCGTCGACGAGGGGGTGGGGGTGGCTGCTGTTTCACCGGAGAAAGGAAAGAGAAGGGGGCGTCGTCGTCGGAGGGGTGTTCGCTGGAGGAGCCAGAGGCATCGACACCGGTAATACGGCCGACAACCGGTCTGATTTGTCGCCTGGTTCTTTTACGGGAGAGAGAGATTGGGTTGTGAGATTGTTTTAGTGTGTTTTGAGAGGTATTGTAAACTTGTTTTGATATATAAATTTGAAAGTAGCAAGTGTATAATGACTTGTGGGTACATAAGGCATGGGAGACAATGTCTGCCAAAACATTGGGAACAAGAAAGAAAAACATGGGTTAAAAGTTGATTTGTCATTCATAAAAGATGGTAGAGTATGAATATCTACGGATCCAATCAAAATAAACCATACACCAAATCTCTAGTATAATATAATAGGTGATAAAAAGTCAAAATCACCATCATGTGGGGCATGCTCATTCTCGACCAGAAGAAGGAAAAGAAGCATGACATTTGGACTAAAAATTCAAGTGCATGTACTTGTGTATTTTTTTTTTTCACCACCTCCACCATAACCAACATAGTTATAATATTGTAATTATAAAGTATTTGTTTTATTAACATCTTGGATAATTCGTATATTAAAAGAGTTTGTCAAAATAAATCTAATGTCGATTTATATAAAATTCCATCAAATGTTGGTAAGAACCTACGAACATATTAAAAGTTTGATATATTAAGACCAGATAATTGTTAATACCAATGTCCGTCTCAAGTACTCAAGTACTAATTACTTCTTTTTTGCTTAAAGAATGTTAATATAAAAATAACTTATGAGATGCTTCCATAGCATTTTGATTGTTAAATCATCAATGCTTGTATATGCCAGATTAATTTATGTGCTACTTGGTAATTTTTAAAGTTATCAAATGCTAGATTTGACCCGAATGACATTTTGCTATACATATAATGTCCTAATTCTTGTTTAGCGCGTGATTAGAAGCCTTTAATTCCCGGTTGTCACATTCTCCCCCTGTTGCAGAAATTTCGTCCTCGAAATTTAGTCTCTGTTATCTCCTCGGAGTTGTGTTGTTCGCAGGTAAGTCCATTTAATAACAAAGTGAATGACCGTAATCGAATCAAGACTCATTCAAATTATGTGAATGTAAAGATACTTTGCATCAATAAGAACCCAAGCTGATTTTGTTACAGAAATCGATGTCAAGTGAACGAAGCGTAGTGATACTATCACCAATGCGACCAAGTTGATAGAGTTCAACAAAAGAGGAAATTCAACCAATGGAATTCCAAATGAAAGTTCACAAACTGCAAATCAATTTTTTTTGAAACAATAGAATTCACTACCAACAGAAACTGGTGTTGGTCGTTCTATGATTGAAACTCGAGTTTAACAAGTTCAAATAAATAGACTCATGAAAATGATTTATCAACAATCGAACCGTTAAATGAATAAAATCAACGTGTTGCAAGGATACACCGAAATGAAATACAACCGAACCTGGTGTATCATCATCTTAATACATAGTTGCATTAAGACCATTTAAATGATTAGTCAAACGAAAAGCATATATAGTTTCGCATGAACGACCGATCGTGATTAGCACAAGCTACAAGTTTATACCGATGCCACAAGGTGTCGTAGTGAATGAAATGATTCAATAAGAGCGGTGATCGAACAAGTATCACCTGTATTTTGCATGAAACGCTCGATCATGATTAGTCTAAGCTACAAGTTTACACCAACACCACAAGGTGTTACAGTGATTGGAATAATTCAATAATAGCGGTGACCGAACAAATATCACCGTGTTTTGAAATCAGATGCAAGGTTTAACGAAGTAAAAACAAATCTCATAGGATTTTCAATTGATATCGAAACAACAACCCAATAATGTTCTCGATCGAAAATGAAAAGCAATGAATATCACAAAATATTCGATCGATGCTGAAAGAACCGTTAAGTGGTACATCGAAATATGACATAAATTTGTGTACCATTATCTTAACACACGATTGTGTTAAGATTGCTTTAATATGATAATTCAGCAAAACGGATTTAATATCAATAATCAAATAAATAAATAATTAAATCCATACATGAGCTGAGCAACGAGATTAGCCCAAGCTTCAAACTTGTGAAAAACGCCACCACAAGGTGATCGTGATCAGAGAAACGATTCAATAAAGTCAAAGAGCAAACAAGCATGTTGCAGTTCAAAACAAATGAAGTGCTTGTTAGGATTAAGTTGAATATGATGGCCTCAATCCATCATATGAACCTTGAATTGAAGGCATATTACGAGCAAGTTCAAACAATTGAACTTGGTTTAAACACAGTCCAACAATGGATGCATGTATCAACCAGAAGATTTTGACATGGTTACAACGAAAACCATGTATGTGGCTTGAAAAGAAAAGAGTTTCAACGAGTTTCGTTGACTCGATATCAAAGAGTCAACATTATGCAATAATGTAGTTTATCCAAATCACAATGCAATAATCGACATAGCGAAACAATATTGAACGTTGATAAAGCAACAATTTCAAGTGAAGCCACATGCGTAACGAACAACGCATGTGTAACATATGAATTTGTCAAGAATGAAGCAATTAAGTGTTCGTTATCATGAAATAAAATCTTCGTGATGCAATGGCCATTAGCGGGAGTAGAAATGCAAAATCTACTCAGTATATGCAAGAAGTCGAAATTTCAACAAAAGAAATTTAAGGACTTTACCTGGAATTTCGCAAGATAACCCTCTGTTAGTTGACATTACCATGGAATGTCGAACATAGTGTGATCGCCATAAATGAAATAGGGGAATGTGGAAACATGTGACTTCTTTTGCATCGCCAATAATTGTGAGTCTCTTTAGACTAAGCATCGATCGTTATGAAATCTTGTTTAAGCGTACCTGAGCGAGATTCGTGTCGTTTGTAGGATCACGTGGCAAAGTGCTGCATTGCAATCGGTAGTTCTCCCGTTGTCAGGATTAGCATCGTTGTTATCGTGTCCAATCATGTTTTCCAAAGTCCTTGCCTCGAAAGTCATGTATGATATACCTCGACGTCCGCTGACGTATAGTTTAAGTGTTATGTATACTTGTGCATTAGCGTTTTGTTCCACGTAGAATGTGATGTGCTCCGACACCCGTTAACGTATAATCTGAGTTTGCATGTATTCGTGCGCACTGACGTTTCGTTCTGCGTAGGTTACCTGCTTGGGTAGGTAAGATAGCATAGACGACATAATATAATGGTGTTTGCTCGAGTTGTTAGTCATGGTTTCTAAGTGAGGACCTTTAATGAAATTTGACATAAGTTTCTCATCAAGAGTTTTCCAAAGGTCCTATATGCGTGTTATCAAAACTCTCAAGGTTTTTGTTTTCTATGTGTAATCGTCTCGTGTACCGTGTATCAACACAACACTTGTGTATAATTAAAACCAAAATGTGGACTCATTGTTTTTGGCAACGGTTGGAATCCATATTCGAGTCCTAGGCGTTCTGTATGTATTCAAGTCTTAATAATATAAGTCCACAGAGGAAAGTGAGGTTAAAGCCTAGGTATCTCTACAGAAACTTAATTCGCTGAAACCTATAGCTCTGATACCAATCTGTCACACCCCGAAATATCAGAGCATTGGTGTGACTGGACTGGTATCTTCATTGCACAGCGGAAGCAAATAAGCTAAGACTTCTAGAAAATGAACGCCACTAAGTACTCGAATCTCCATTAGGTTCTCCTATTCCAACCGTTCCATAGTTTTGAAAATGCAACCTGAGAAAGAACATGCAAAAAAGTCAACAAAAAGTTGAGCGAGTTCATAGTTTGTTTTGAAAAGATTTAAAATAAATCTTTTTTTTATAACCGGTTTAAAAGTTGTTGAGAAAATATAGAAAAAAAAAACATTTTCTCGGCATGATATATGAAAGTTGTGAGTCTAGCTCACGAGAGTCTTTGTAAGTAGGACTAACACGTCCTCTTATTTGTACATAAGTTGAAAGCGTTGTCAAAGTTTGTAAATACATGTATTATGAGTTTGCGTCAAATGTATATTAAAAACATTTGAAAGTTTTAGTGTTGTAAGTTGGTATGAAAAGCATCTATGAACATGTTGATCATTAATGTTTCGCGAGGACATTAATATATGCGACGACATAGGAAGTACTCAACCTGTGTAGACGATTTTTAGTGTCGAATCACCTCGACTGTGTCGAATCACCTCGACTGTGTAAATCACTTCGACTGTGTCGAATCACCTCGACTGTGTCGAATCCCCTCGACTGTGTGAATCACCTCGACTGTGTCGAATCACCTCGACTGTGTCGAATCCCCTCGAATGTGTCGAATCACCTCGACTGTGTCGAATCACCTCGACACTGTCGCCCGTACCCATTAGAAAATCATGGACGTTTCGTAAATATGCGCACGTTTTGTAAAACCGGTATGTTTGATCGAAACCATTCGTAAACCATTTAAGTTCCTTGAAATTCATTCGCAACACGGTTTAGAAATATGAGTTTTCGTTCATCGAAAAGTTATTTACTTTTGCAAAAACTTGCATGTCTTTCCACCACCGAAAACATTTATAAAAAATGTAAAATAGTAAAAAGTGGGGGTTATGAACTCACCTTGACATTCCTGTGCAAAGCTAGCTTAGCGTGATTCCGTAGTGCCATTCCAAGAACGTGACTTAGCTAGCGTGCAACTATAACATTCCTACGAAGGAATACTTATAAGTGTCTAAACAGAACAACGTAGCTAAACTACGTGCCCGAGCTTTACCGAATCGTTAAGTAAACGACTCTAAGGTAGTGTTATATTGATTTAGAATAACCATTCTATGGTTATTTTATCCCGTTTATAATCGGGATAAAACTAATTCTCGAAAACAACTTAATTTTCGAGTGTTATAAGGTATATATTTATATATATAACCAAATATATATATATATATATACACGATGCCGTGTTAGTCGTCTCGAATAAAAGGCGTAGATGGATAGTAGTACAACTATTTGTAGCTTTCGTAAGACGTAAGCGAATAAGGTGTGTGTATATATATATATTTACATATATATATTCGAAACCCTTGAAACTTGAAATATAAATTTCATCGTTTGAAATAAATATAAATCGTTATATTTATTTGATAAAAAAGTATGAAGTCATGGTGTAAAATATTCGGTCTTAAGGTGTTTGAAATAGGTATACCCGTTATATTTATCGTATAAAAGTGTTCGAAAGTATAGATGCTCGAAATAAATATAACATTATATCTATCTTGTAGAAAGTGTTCGGAATTTCGATTTTTGAAATAAATATAAACAATCACATTTATTTTATGTAAGATTTCTGAGTTTTCGTTGACTTGTATACCGTAATTGTCGATCCTTTGAAAAATACTCATTTTATGAGTTATGATATGTCGCCAAAAATAAATATACGCTTATATTTATTTTTATAAAATACGTTGCATTCCAATAGGCGTCTTTTTTATAACAAAATGCGTTTCATATGTCGGGTTTTTACAAAAATCGGGCAGAGTTTCCTCTGTTTTTGGAACAACCCGACAACTAACGTGTCGATATATTTTATCAAAATTCAACAATAATCAACGCAATGTAATCAAAATGTAATTTTCGCCAAGATATCAAAACCTAAACTAGTAAGTAATCGCGTCGGGTCGAGCTCGGTCACGTATAACTATCAAAAATCTAAACTAACGTATATTAACTCGCCACTTCTAGTTTGTTACCGGTTCTTCGAGTTGACCGCTGTTGACCCGAGTTGACTCGGGTTTGACCGAGTCTTTGACTGGCGTTGACCCGAACTGAAACCAGTTGACCGAACCATTGACTGCCTTTGACCGTTTGACCAAAATTTAACTGTTGACCTGAGCTTTGACTCGTGTTGACTGGTTCTGACCATCTTTGACCGAACCGTTGACTCGAGTTGACTCAGGTGTTGACCGAGTCAACCGGGTTCGACCCGAACGCAGCTGAGTTGATCGAGTTAATTCGCACCAGAACTGAGCATGTACTGATTTGAACCGAAACAACCTAACCAAAGCTGACCCGAAGTGAACCAAGCTAAAACCCGAACTAAAACGACTCGCCTCGTAACTGACCACCACCACCGCCTTCACTTACCGGCCGGACTGAAGCCGCCGGCTGCCATGGATATCACCATCATCATCACCGCATAGAAAGACGAAAGAAACATATGATGGAGTTTCAAGAGGAACCGATCGGAAAAATTATCAAAAACAGTTGGGTGTTTACCGGAAAAAAAATGCGTCGAGACAGAACGCCACCGCCGCCGCCGCGGCTCCGCCGCCAACGGCGGTTCGTCACCAGAAAACGGCGTTTTTCGCCGTCAATCTCCTTTCTCACTCTCTCTCCGTCGGCTCTTCTGATCTTGTTGCCGCCCGCTGCTCGCCACCACCGGAAGGTGTTGGAGTGATCTATTTCGTCGACGAGGGGGTGGGGGTGGCTGCTGTTTCACCGGAGAAAGGAAAGAGAAGGGGGCGTCGTCGTCGGAGGGGTGTTCGCTGGAGGAGCCGGAGGCATCGACACCGGTAATACGGCCGACAACCGGTCTGATTTGTCGCCTGGTTCTTTTACGGGAGAGAGAGATTGGGTTGTGAGATTGTTTTAGTGTGTTTTGAGAGGTATTGTAAACTTGTTTTGATATATAAATTTGAAAGTAGCAAGTGTATAATGACTTGTGGGTACATAAGGCATGGGAGACAATGTCTGCCAAAACATTGGGAACAAGAAAGAAAAACATGGGTTAAAAGTTGATTTGTCATTCATAAAAGATGGTAGAGTATGGATATCTACGGATCCAATCAAAATAAACCATACACCAAATCTCTAGTATAATATAATAGGTGATAAAAAGTCAAAATCACCATCATGTGGGGCATGCTCATTCTCGACCAGAAGAAGGAAAAGAAGCATGACATTTGGACTAAAAATTCAAGTGCATGTACTTGTGTATTTTTTTTTTCACCACCTCCACCATAACCAACATAGTTATAATATTGTAATTATAAAGTATTTGTTTTATTAACATCTTGGATAATTCGTATATTAAAAGAGTTTGTCAAAATAAATCTAATGTCGATTTATATAAAATTCCATCAAATGTTGGTAAGAACCTACGAACATATTAAAAGTTTGATATATTAAGACCAGATAATTGTTAATACCAATGTCCGTCTCAAGTACTCAAGTACTAATTACTTCTTTTTTGCTTAAAGAATGTTAATATAAAAATAACTTATGAGATGCTTCCATAGCATTTTGATTTTTAAATCATCAATGCTTGTATATGCCAGATTAATTTATGTGCTACTTGGTAATTTTTAAAGTTATCAAATGCTAGATTTGACCCGAATGACATTTTGCTATACATATAATGTCCTAATTCTTGTTTAGCGCGTGATTAGAAGCCTTTAATTCCCGGTTGTCACACCATTGTTTCTCTTGATGCTCACCCTTGCTTGCCTTTGTATACCCTGCCTTGTCGATTGTGGCTCGGGTATCTTCACCGTGTCGGTGTCTCCCTTCATCGTTGTGCGACTGACTTGAACCCCAATCGGAGTGTCTCTTCCTTTTGTCGCACTTGCTGGAGTCGTGCGAATAGTCCTTTGAGTAATGGTCTCTTGCGCGACAATCTTTGCCGCTTCCATCAACTTGTCCTACTCTTTCGGCGTACCGTCCCTTCCAGTGATAGTCCTGATTAGACTATCACAGCGTATGACCTTCTTGAAGTGGACGCGCATGAGGTCTTTGCTGACGCCGCCTATCTCCAAACACTCCTTGATGAAGCGAGTGATGAAGTCTTCTTCTAAACCTTCGCCTTAGCGCCTCCAGATGTCCATCACCTCGGAGGTGTCGCGCTTGTACCTTCGCTGCTGGCTGAAGCGAGCGGGGAATTTTTCTTGTAGATCTGTCCAAGACTTGATTCTCCCTGATGGGAGACTGTCAAACCATGCGCGTGCAGCCCCTGTGAGGGTTTACACGAAGAGATGGCACCACATTGGCATGGTCCATCCTCCTACGACGCCAACACTTGTAAACAGTTGAATGTGGTCGTCTAGATCAGTAAGGCATTTTTTACTTTCATTTCGTAAAACTTTGACTCGTCATTTCGCCCACTAAACGTGGTAATCAGAAGGTGCAATCGCAAGGGATTAATACCTCCGTGATTACGATCAAGTTGCAAAGTTCAATTGAACTTTGATTTGACCAAAATGGTCAGAACCGAAAGTCAAACTGTTTGACTTTTGGCTCATAAATAGCCAAAATAATGAAATAGACTAGGAGAGAACACTTACTTGTGTTCTAGGAATGATTGGACTTCAGTAGGAGGCTTCCAAAAGCTGGAAACAAGCTCTAAATAGAGAGGATAAGAAAATATGAAATGAGCAAGTTGAAATGGACATGAACATGGCTATTTATAGTGAACTTGACCTTACCAAATCAAGCCATGTGTCCCTCCAGGTGTTATAACATACTTAGTATCCTCCCAGGTGTCCAAAGGAGAAGAGAAGTGGCAAAATTCGTGACTTGGGGGCCAAGGGAATGAGCTGGGATTGACAGCTAGCAAACTGCTGTACTAGGAGGTCCTTACGGACCGTATGGGGTCTTATCTTTCGGTCCGTAAGACCCATGCAGCACAAAAGTTTCATACTTAGGCAGTTTTAGCCCGTGGACTTGTATTGTCGTATTTTGTCATTTTTAACCCCTTTCAACCTAGTATTTAGGTTATATAAATGTGTTAAGGCATGTGTAACTTGGATCTTGTTCGGAATATGTCGTGAATATTGTTTCGCTCGATCATACGATTACGTATTTCGTAAATAAAATATAACGTTTTATTGAATACGAAAATGATCAGAACTATACAATGATTGAAAATATGCAAATGTCACAGCGACCAATCCGAACAATTGTCACCACTATACGCTCCGTCATCAACGACCACGTTGGCGACTCCCACGTCGTATTTTGACTCACCGCGAACAACCTAACACCCACCATGTCTAAGCTTCATAATCCCTAAATTAGAGCATCATCATACCATGAATATCATGAGAGGTATTAGCAGTGGTGGGAATGGTGCCTACATTCGATCTATCTTCATCTATCCGGACTTTCATTTTTCGATAGACAGATGTATTACCATGAATACTCCCCGCTTGCGGTATGCGCATATAACGTATATATGTGTGGGCGCTCGGGGGAAAAAGTGAAAGTACACTAATTTTAACGTTATTTTAATAATTTCGTGAAAATAACATTAAAAGAGGGGGATAGTTAGTCATGCATCATGTGATGATGTTGATAGCCGAAAGACAAGGGAGTACATGCACTAATCAGCCTTTGTCTTAATTGCTGAGTGTTATGTGCCTTATGTCCAAGGCTTGATGCAAAACTACTATCGAGGCGGGGGTCTCACTGGAAGTAGCCTCTCTATTCCAATGGGGTAGAGGTAAGGTTGTTTACATCTTACCTTCCTTAGACTTTGCATTAGTTTTGCTATTGGTGGGATTTATCGAGTATGATGATGATGATGAAGGGAGAATAGAGGTATTATCGGTGGTAATAACCGACAGTTGTAGGTTGAAAAAACCTGAAAACCAGAACTGTACTTAACATCCTACGCAAATTGTTAATATAGTAATACTCCCTCCCTCCCATTAAAAGTATCATATTTTGAATTTTCAAAGTCTTTATTTATAAACTTTGACCTTAAATAATTTTGTTTGTGTTAGATAATACTTGATGAAAGTTATATGATTTGAGTGTGTTTTACAAGTGTTTTTATGGGATTAATTTTCATCAAGTTTTATATAACACAAAAAATATATAATTAAAGTCAAAGTTTATAAATAAAGACTTTGAAAATTCAAAATAAGACACATTTAATGGGACGGAGGGAGTAATAATATAATGATAACAGTTATTATTTATAACCCATATAAACTCAATTTCAAAAAGCGCAAGTGGTTTTCAACTTAGGCCCATAAAACGAGTTTGAGACAAGGTTTGGCTCGTTTAAGCGAGCTCGAGCCGAGCTTTTAACTCATTTGAGGTTGTTCTGAAAATAGCTCGAGCTGAGTCAAGTCGAGCTCGAGCTTTGGGTTTTACTAGCGAGATGAGCTCGAGCTCAAATCAGTAGACTCGAACCGAGTCAAGTTCGAGCTTTATAAAAACATCACGAGCTGAGCTTGGGCTCGGCCGGACTCGTTTACACCCTAGGAAGCACAGGTCTAACCGTTTAGGGTCCACAAATGATAAAGGCAATGTTAGTTATGAAATTTTGAGTTGGTGTGGTTTTTAAGTTGAATAAAATGGAATATCGTTGCCTGTCAAAAAAAAAAAAAAAAAAAAAAAAAAAAGGAGAGAATTTGTTGTGGATTGTCCCCTCTCTCTCTTTTTGATTTGTTGTGGATTGTCCCCTCTCTTTCGTTTTTAAAAAAAAGCAAATTATATGAATTTGTTGTGTATTGTCTCCAATCTCCCATTTACTATTTTTGTCTTTCTCTATTGATGCACGTGGGTTTTGACTTTTGCGACTAAATTTTATCGTTAATATTAAAAAGTATTAATCTGATAATTAGGGATCTCAATATCCCATATAAAACTAATTCAATTCACGTTTTCAGTTCCTATAAAAAAGAACAACTGACCAATTCCATTCCATTGCATGCATGCTTGTTAGTCACTATTCTGCAAATTAACAACATCCTTCAATTCCTCTAAATCAATCTCTAAAAACATAATAATTATCCTTTAAATCAATCTCTAAAAACATAATAATTAATGGATCCAGAAACCCAGCACTTAACCACCTCTAGTGCCACTTCCTCCTTCCTCAACACATGTTTCAATGGTCTCAATGCTCTATCAGGTTACTTGTATTCTTTTATTACATTTTGTATGTTATCTGGATACTATACCTTACATGTCAATAAAAGGTTTTGCGACCATGGGGTTTAGCGGGAGTAGGATTTTACTGGGTATGTTCGCTTATGATTTTTTATTTTACACTCAAAATTGTTGATGATCTTTTCAATTCTTAGGTGTCGGGATTATAACGGTTCCATATGCGTTGGCGGCAGGAGGGTGGTTGAGCTTGCTACTGCTTTTCACAATAGCCATCTCAACATTCTACACCGGTTTACTTATTAAAAGATGTATGGATACTGATCCTACAATAAGAAGTTATCCGGACATTGGAGATCGTGCATTTGGTAAAACCGGTAGGATCATCGTATTAATCCTCATTAACATGGAGCTTTATTTAGTTGCTACTGGTTTTTTAATCATGGAAGGTGATAATTTAAGCAATATGTTTCCACAAATGGACTTTGATATTTTGGGGGTTCATGTAAGTAGCAAGAAAAGCTTTGTTATAATCGTTGCGGCCATCATTCTCCCCACTACTTGGTTGAATAACATGCGACTTCTTTCGTATATATCAGCAAGTGGTGTCCTAGCATCTTTGATCGTGTTAGGCTCAGTCTTGTGGGTTGGTGTGTTTGATGGCGTCGGGTTGCAGGAAAAGGGTAGATTAGTATCTTGGAACGGGATGCCTTCGGCTATTAGTTTGTATGCTTTCTGCTATGGTGTGCATCCGGTCCTCCCTACTTTGTATACTTCCATGAGGAACAAACATCAGTTCTCAAAGGTATGTACTAGAAAGTTAACATCTTTGGTGTGCAATTGTCCCCTTATGATGTTTGTACTAGATGTTGGTTACTTTATTGTGTTAAGCAGAAAGTAATAGATTATAATTCTTCTATTATGGGTTAAAAAATGCAGGTGTTGCTACTATGTTTTGTTTTCAGCACAGTTACTTACTCTTCAATGGCAGTTATTGGTTACCTCATGTTTGGTTCAAAGGTAGAGTCACAAATTACCTTAAGCCTTCCTACCGACAAAACAAGCTCACGGGTGGCAATATTCACCACCCTGGTGACTCCTATACTTAAATATGCACTACTGGTGACACCAATTGTCGACTCAATCAAAGAACGATTGCTATATTCTTTCAATACAAAAAAGTATAGCCTCTTGATCAAAACATCACTCGTAATAACCACGGTAGTTGTAGCCATAGCACTTCCTTTCTTTGGGGATTTGATGTCACTTGTGGGGGCGCTTTTAATTGTCGCAGCATCGTCTATATTGCCATCGTTGTGTTACTTGAAGATTTCAGGCACTTACAAGATATTTGGACTTGAGTTGGTGCTTATTGGATTCATTGTGCTCATTGGGATTTTGGTTGCAATTATGGGTACTTACACAGCATTGGCAGATATACTAAGGAAACTGTAAGCTAGAAATTACTAATTGTGAAACTAGAGAGCATTGAGAATCTTTGTAGTTAGAATTCAGGTTTGTAGGTTATGTGTAATGCATCCCATTCTTTTGAGAACTATGAGTTAACATGGATTAGTTGCGAAAAAAGTTTAACATCTTTTATTATACTCACAATGTTACTACTGGTTCATGGAAATAACATGTATGAGAATGTTTTGCATCAACCAAGCAGAAACTCACCTCAAATATTCTTTGTATAATTTGCTATGTTCTACGCTTAAATACTTGAATTTCGATTATTAGATTCTTGATATACACTGATTTGATTTATCAATTTCTAATTATCCGCCCACCTTACACCGTAAACGATTTCATCATGTATACGAATATATATATATATATATATATATATATATATATATATATATATATATATATATATATGGTTTTCAAAAACACTCTAATATTAACTTAAGACCTTGAGTTAAACTTAACATGTGTTTCTTTCTTAAAACCTTTGTGTGCCCTTTCAAGTTTTAGAAAAGATTTCTTTTAAACCAAGTCCTTAATTTTGTCACTAGACCTAAATCTTAATTTACGCCTTTTGTAAATTAAATTCATAACGGGGCTCACAAACCTCTTCCCCTCTCTCCTTCACATACGTCGGAACCATCTCTCTCCTTCACCCCCCCCCCCCAAGGACACCGGTGACGTCCTTAGCCTCTCCATGCCACGTGGCCTCCATATCGGCGTCCGTGGAGTGAATAACCATCAATTGGGGCCACTTATTAATCAGCATGCAATTTTTGGGTGTTATGAATTATCTGTAGTTGATGTGGTCAGTACTATAGATAAAACGTTGACGATCAAAGTCACAATGATGGTGAGGAAGCTAGTGTAACAGTTTCGATGCACCGTTGTAACATGACACTCCATTAGAAACAACATTTTTTTAAGAAATAGAAACTGCATTTTTGTCATAATTAGATAAAATAAAGTCATAGTAATGAGAACAAGAAGCATATTTTATTCTTAAATGCCTTTTAGACATTTGATACACCTTAAACTTTATATAGCTAATTTAGTAGTAGTAATTAATTAGATGTATGTTCCATAAATCAATCAAGCCTGCTTCTTCTTCTTCTCCAAATAGTAACACTTGTTCTGGTATTTCAAGATCCCCCATACCACTTGCCAAAATCCCATCTCAGGCCACAAAGCTTTCGGAGAATACAATAAACTGTTGGTTGATTGCCACAACAAAAAGTTGCTAAGTCTGGTCTCACCTGAGCTCCTCACCAGTATATCAGGATCAGGAGCCACCCCCATATACATATGCTTCTCCAAATCCACCACTTTTATCACATCATCATCATCATCATTAACAATCCCATCGTCGTTCTTTCCACTTGATGCAAGTGCCAAACTCTTCTCCTGACAAGCTTCATAGATAGCTCGCGGGATCTCATGTGACGAAGTATATGCCACGCATACCAAAAGATAAGTCTTGGTGTTTTTAGCAGTGGCTTCCATTGCCTTCTCAGCAGCAAGTCGAACCGGCTCATCCAGTCGATTCAGATCACCAATAAACAGCACTCTAACGCCGTATCTGTTTACCATATCCAATTCTTTCAAAAACCCTTGAATCTTTTCATACATTATATCCATAACGTATTGGACTTCATCCGGGCGTCGGTTGAAGTTATCAAGACTGAATGCATACACGGTTACATACTTCACTCCCACCTCGTAGCAGTATTTTAGAACCGACAAAAGGGATAGGAAACCGGCTTTGTGGCCTGCGCCCTCGTCCAGCTTCCACTTCTTGGCAAACCTTCTGTTTCCGTCCATGATGAATGCAATGTGTTGTGGGATTGGACCTGATGACATGAAGGTAAACAGGAGTCTTCTCATGGTGCTGATTAAGCCTCCTAACCACTTGCTAATCACTCCAGATTGTCTTTCTTCTTCCATTCTTTCTGTCACTTTTCACAAACTTCACTTCAAGATTCGTACCAGGATCATCTTAAAGATTCTTAAAAATGATAAATTTCTAAAAGTAAAGAATTCATGTGTTGAAGAATCTGAAAGTATATATGGTGACTAAATAATTAAGAAAAGAAAATACTCATCAAGAAATTTTCAAAAACTTTTAGATTTCGTCTATTGGGCATTTCATCAATCACCTGAGGTGTGATCATCGATCAAAACTTTAATAATCACAATTCACAAATTTACAACATTGATCGTCTTTCTGTTTTTATAAAGCATCACACTTAATTATCCATGTTCTACACATATTCATCTCTACTTTGAATTCTGCAGCCCTTCAAGATTCATTCATATAGGATCATCTTAAAAGATTTTAAAAAATGATCAATCTTTAAAAGTAAAGTGGTATGACTGGTATCTAAGGTAGTGTTCATTTCACAGAATGGAATGTAATCTTGAGGGAATTGGAATGTTGATTTCACTCCTTATTTTGTTGGTTTCAACAAGAAAATGAATTGAATTGAACAACAACATAAGGAAGTGAACCTACATTCTAATTTCATCCAAATTTCATTTCATTTGCAAAACAAACACACCTAAATTACAAATCAAATTTCAATTTCTACGCGAATTCCAATTCCAATTCCAATTCCAATTCCATTACAATCTATGAAACGAACACTACCTAAGTATCTTCAAAGAATCTGAAAGTACAGTGTTAAATAAATAAAAAAAAAACATGTAGAACTTTTAGCAAACTTTGTGCTTTTCTCTCTTAGGCATTTCATCGAACACCTGGGGTACGATCATTGATCAAAATTAAAAAAAAACAAAAAAAAACACAACTTTATCATAAAACCCTATGAAATTCCTACACAGTAAACCGATTAAACACTGTCATAACCAAATCATGTGCAATCTATCGATGGAAATCACTAGTAATAGAAGAAAATACTGAAGAACTTACATTGAAATTTAAGAGTTGAAGGAAGATAACCCACTTGATTTCTGGAGTTAAACTCTAATGAGTTGTTTATCACACAAAGAAATAGAGAGAAAAAGACGTGAGTGATGAAATTTAAAGGGGAGTTATCTTCAAGAACATTCCACACGATAGAAATTTGGAGGCGGCAATTTTTTTGTACATTTGCGTTCATGAAATTAAGCTTTCCATGAAATATACGTGACTCTGACTACCTTCCTTCTTTTTTGTATTATTTGGTAAATTATATATGCTATATATTTTGTAATAAAATATGACTGATTTTTTAGAAAAAAAAACTTTTTTTAATAATTAAAAAGTAGAATACGAAAGGAGGTTTTTCTATATTTATTGGGTTTCCTCCTAAATTGGTGTATAGGCATTATGCGTAGTAGAGATGGATATGATCGGATGATTCCGCTAATAGCACGATGATACTCCAGTAGTCCGTCAGTGATCCAAATTTGCCGTTCAAAAAAAATGCCAAATAAGATAAGAAAAAAAAAATCTTAGATTCAAATAACATGTAATGGAACCAGTTCCTTATGATTTTAGGGTTATTGGATTACATAAATTAATTAGAAAAAGAGAACAATATTACTTAGCCCCAAACTAAAGTTAGATAGACCAATAATAATTATTAATGTTCACAACTAGTATTGGAGTCCGTGCTTCGCGGAGGAGTCGTAAGAGGATTCTCGTGAGTATGTATTTGTTACATGATATATCTATGGATTATTATAGACCATGGAGGCTTTAATCTAAACGAAGATAAAAATAAATAATATAGACCATGTACACCTTAATCTAAACGGCAATAAAAATAAACAAGCAACACGATTAAATAAATTTTCTAGAGTTCAAAGTTTGCCTTAATTATAATAAGTTAAATAAATAATAAGTAAACTAAAAAAAACAAAACTTATAAAAAAGATAAAACAACATATATTTGTTAAAAAAGAAAAAAAAAGATATCTTTATTAAACTTCAAGGGCCGTGTGATAATTTATTAAAGTTCGGGAGATAAAACGTAAATCCTTTATAAAAAAGAGCTATTATTATACTTCCGTATGATATAAATCTATTAAAGTTCAGAGTGTATAAATGTAAATCATTTATAAGAAATGAGTTATTAGAGTTCACGGGTCCGGTCTATGCTAACTTTATTAAATTTCAGGGTTAAAAACTTAAATTAACTAAAAACACAATAACATTGTTCCTTAAAAAATTGATCAAATAAACAAATAATATTGTTAACAATTGCTTTTGTTATTTGTGTAGAATTGGTTTTTGCTCTACCCTTCACGGCGTGAAAAAACCATATGTCACCAATCTAGTGGACTATGTGACAAACTCCTAATGGCATGGTAATTATTCCCTTAGTATTACACCACACGTTTCTTCGAGAATGTGGACGATATCAGTTTGGTTTATGACGACATCGACACGGTATTGGCGCTTGACATAGCAATCGAAAGAGATAGCAAAAAAGTAAAGTCGTAGTATACTTAAAGGATATTGACACATATTTTATGTCGATTAAAATTATGCTAAAATTTTTAACAAACATAGACCTATTCCATACATATCACGGTAATATATGTATAGGGGAAGGTTCATTTGAGAAAAAATTTAATGTGAGAAGATAAAGAAGAAAGGGCATATTAGTAAAATATTATTTCATTTACAATTCATATCATTAATTTTCTCTATTTAATTAATTAGTCAACTAATCATTAATTATCCTACATATTTTTTTTTTGAAAGGAATTATTATCCTACATATAATCTACAAACCCTACACATATCAAAATTTTCCTACATATACCCTACACATTATAGAATTTTATCCTACATAATCGAAATTTATCCTACACACCTCGAAATATATCCTACACAACTCGTAATTTATCCTACACAACTAGTAATTTATTCTACACATTAAAACAAGTTGTTTTTTTTTTTTAATTTAGAAAAAGTATATATATTGAAAAGGAGTTACAAATTTAATTTAGTTAGTTATTAAAGGGGAAGAATACAAATTAATGATTTATGTAAGTTTACCAATATACCCTTATATTAAAATTAAATGCAAATATTAAATGAAGTAAAATGAAACATTCTTATTGGTTGAAACTTCTTCTTTTTTCTTCTTACAAAAAAAATCTTCTCATTTGAACCCTCCACTATATCTATTATATATAATAAATGAAAGTTATTTGGGCCACGTGTCTGATGTATTGTAAAATACATCTTTATTCGCGTCCGTTTTAGTCGTTAGATATTTGTTTTTAGTCCATTTTTAGCGTAGAATGTACATACTATTGATATTTTGTGATTTCTAGGTCTTTACAGCCAAAAGAAGCAGAAATGAGTTGAAATCTGGAAAGGCGAAAGGCTGGATCGGAACGAGGGCTCGGAAGCAAGAACGAAGAAAAAAATCAATTCTGGAGCTTCTAGGCGGGCCACGTAAGTTTAAGTTACCTTTTACGCGCCCCGCGTCAACTTAAAACAGGATTCCGGAGATTTGAAATCCGGGCGGGCCGCGTAAGCTTATGCTTACGTACTACGCGGGCCGCGAGAGATGTGTATACGTGCAGCCCACTCAACAGGCAACGACTAGTAGGGTTTTTTTTTGAAGTTATAAAACATCATCTTCATCAACAGTCGGCATCATATACGAATTTTGGATCTTGAAGCACCATTGAAGGTTGTTGAAGGTTTTTGAGCATCTTGGGAAGTGAGGAATCATTCGGGTATACTCCAGGAGTATTCGAGAGTGAAGACTACGGGTTTTTGCTATCCTAATCTTTCGTTCTTCGTTCGTTTTTATGTGTAACACGATGAATTCAGATCTGTTTATGATTTTCTTTATGTTCTTGATCATGTTTTCTGGCTAAAAACCTTTAACTACCTAGGCTAATGACAATAGTTTAATAAAGTTTGGATTTTTATTCGGTTCTTGGCGTGGTTATGGATTTTTCTTGTATTGTAAAAGCTTTGGGAATTTAACTTGGTGTATATGCGTGCTTGACAATTGTTTTATCACTGTTTATTGCTTCGTATAATCCTTGGTGACGGTCTTTATCACATAATAGGGTTGTGCTAGGGTTTTTGATTTAGGTGACGGTCTTTATCACGTAATAGATCATTAATCCTTTAGGGTGAAAATCTAGTAAGTAACCTTAGAAGTAATATTCGGTAATTTAATAAAATCAAGTGTTCTTCTAATCTTGTCGCTGTGAGGCTCGAGGTTATTAATAGGTCTCGGTTTGGTTTATAAGTCCTTAAACATTCCATTGTCTATTAAACCAAGATTAAAACCCGTAGTTGCTTTAGACTTTCGCGCTGTGAGGTAGATTGTCTTATATAGGCACTTTCAAGAAACTAGAGGACTGTGAGGAAATCTAGAAAACCGGTAAGCGTAACAGCCTAGGTAGTGCCACAAGAATCGCCTTGAGAGTGTTTGAGGGGCTTAGTGGTGTCTTAATAGGTTTAGTATCCAAAGATCCCGGTTCCATACCACAAAATTATCGAATAGAAATCCATTCTGAGTTTAGCTTGCGTCTAGCCTAGGTAGTCTTCATCATCTTTGGTCAAAGTCTTCGTTCGAGTTTGTGTTAGTTGTTTAGCTAATCTAGTTATTTGTTATTTGCATTCTTAGGATTTTTAGAAAACCCCCCCAATTAATAAACAAATTAGTTAAAGTCCGTGTCAGTCTAAGTCTAGATAGAGTCATTAGCGTAATTAGTAGAGTCTCTTGGGTTCGATACTCGGACTTCCTTAGGCTATACTGCATTGATTGGTACACTTGCCGGTCATGTGGTTTAGGATTTAGAGAGTCTTAGTTTTATAAATTTAAAGCTTAGAGAGTCTAGTTTAGGGTTTAATTTAGTTAATTTAATTGAACCACTTTTAGAACATCAAGTTTTTGGCGCCGTTGCCGGGGACTCTTTGGCGATTGCGTTGATTACTTTGTTTGGACTTAGTTGACATATTACGTGCTATTTGTGTTCGTTGAGTCGTAGGAGTCAAAAAAAATAATAATTGCTTTAGTGTCTTTTATAGTTTGTCGAGTCATCCGTTAGAGTCTTCTTACTTGCTTGCCTTCGGTTTGTGTAGTTGATGCCCCATACGCGCTCGCAGGGTCCACCACCGCTTCCGTTTGCGATCAAGACTTCCGTCTCATCTTCTGCACTCGAGGTAAGTTCTTCTAACTCACCTTTGTTTTCGTATTCCGCCCCTGATCTCGATTTTCCACTTTCACCAAAGACATCACCCCACGTTTCCCCACCACCCTCCCGTTCTCGTACGCCTAATCCTCCACCCGCTATGGCGAACCGCACCGTTTACCAGCAGGCTACCACCGGTTTCACCGGCGCTACTTCACCCATCACCCTTCCGAACATCGCGAATGATAGGTCTTGGCAGATTCCTTCTTACATCATGACAGCCATCACCAATTCATGCCAGTTCCATGGTCGTGACGACGAGGATGCACCCGCTCACATCAATCGCATCACTCGCCTTTGCAGCACCTTCTCTATCGAGGGGGTGAACCTCGATGCTCGATACCTACAGGTCTTTCCATTCTCACTCGCTGGACGCGCAGCCGTCTGGTTCGATTCTCAGCCCGCAGGCACTTTCACTACTTGGGCAGGTCTTCGTGATGCTTTCTTAGCCAAGTACTTTCCCCCAGCCAAGGCGTCTCGCCTTCGTGACCAGATTCACTCCTTCCACATGGAGCCTGATGAGCCATACCACTTAGCTTGGGAGCGTTTTCAGACATTGATCTCTCGTTGTTCTCAGCATGGTTTATCTGATTGGGCGTTAGTTGAAAAATTTTACAATGGTCTTACTCCCGAGATTAGAGCTCGTTTCGATACTTCAGCTGGAGGGCAGCTTATGGGTAAAAAGACAGTGAATGAGTGTAACAATTTGTTTGAGAGTTTTGCCCACTCTGATATGGATTACGGCACTATCAGCAGGACTTCCATTCCTGTGCGTACCTCCTCGGCCGGTCGAGGGGTAAACCAAGTTAGCTTGGATCCATCGGTAGCTGCTGTAGTCGAGAGTTTGAGGCAAGAGATGAGACAAGGCTTGGAAGAGATCAAGAAGAAAGTTGATAGGTGTGAGGTATGTAGAGGGGGTCATGATATGATAGATTGCCCTACCATTACTCTTGAGCAGGTAGAGTACATAGCCGGTCAGTCTAGGGGTCCCACAAATTCGTTCAATAATTCCAATTACAACTCCAACTGGCGCGGTAGTGGTAATACTAGTGGTTATCGTTCGTCTAGAAATCCTCCTGGATTTCCATCTGGTCAGTATCAGAGTAGAAGGCCCGGTATATACACGAGTACTGGTTCGGGTCAGAGTGGCCAGTTTAGTGGCTTAGGAGGACAGTTCGCTAGTGGAGGGTCGAATCAAGAGAGCCAAGGTAGTGACAAGGCTTTACAGGGTAGTTTGAGCAGGATGGAGGAGATGTTCGCTCAGATGATGACACAGAATTAGGCGTTCGTTAAAAGTCAGGAACAGATAAATAAAAGTCACGAACTTCAGCTCACAAGTCAGCAATCCACACTTTTAGATCTTCAAAGGACAGTAGGTGGAATTGCTAAACAATTGCAAGAGCATCCACCGGGTCAGTTTTCGGGAAATACCTTCATGAATCCCGCGAATCATTCAGCGAAGGCTATTACGACCCGCAGTGGAAAGAGTTTGGGAGAAGCAGCGAGGGAGAAAGTTAAGGAAGAAAAAGAGGATGAAGTCGATGAAGAGATCGAGATGGAGGCTCCAGGCAAGGTGCACATGAGGCTAGACCCAGCAAGTACCGCACACGTCGAGGAGTCACCAGTAGAGAAGAAAGTGGAGAAGCATCCGACGAAGGTTCGGCCATCACCAGTGATTGATCATTCCCGCCTTCCGTTTCCCGGCCGCCTTATGCAGCAGAAGTATGCTCAGGAATACGGGAAATTCCTTGAGATGTTTACGCAGTTGAAAATCAATCTTCCGTTTATCGAGGCACTTCAGTCGATGCCTAAGTACGCTAAATTTCTCAAAGATCTTTTGAAGCGCAAGGAGTGGATTGGTGAGCTTTCGAATATTCCGTTGACAGGAGGTTGTTTCGCGGTAGTCTTGAATAAGCTGCCAGAGAAATTAACCGATCCTGGTACTTTCACGATTCCATGTTTCTTTGGGGGAGCCGTTACCCCCGGTCACGCTTTAGCCGATTTAGCGGCCAGCATCAATCTGATGCCGTTTTCGTTGTATGAGAAGCTTGGTTTAGGAGAGTTGACGCCCACGCGTATTTCGTTGTCCTTGGCTGACCGATCAGTCAAGTATCCTCGTGGGATAGTGGAGAATTTGTTGGTAAAGGTTGATAAGTTTGTGTTTCCTATGGATTTCGTTGTTCTTGATATGGAGGCTGATGAGAGAGTTCCTATTATTCTGGGCCGTCCATTCCTTAGAACCGCAAAGGCGATCATCGACGTCTTTGACGGTAAGATTTCTCTTCGAGCTGGTGACGAGATTGTCACATTCGAGATTGATAGAGCGATGCAGCATCCAGGAGGTCGAGATGATGATAGCGGGCCGTGTCATTCTGTTTACTTTCTAAATTCTTTCATATCATATGTCGACACGTGTTTCGAGTACATCAGTGGAGCTGATTTAGTAGGCGAGGGAGTTGGTGACGAGCATGATGAAGAGAAAGTTGAAGAGGTTGAGGAGGAGCAGTTGGATGAGAGTGATGAGTTGTGTGTTCCTGAGACGTTGGAGCTCAACGAGATTAGTGATGAGAGTACTCCAGTAGAGATTCCACCGCCTTTAGAACTTAAGGTTCTTTCGTCGCATCTCGAGTACGCATTCTTAGGAGAGAAGCCGAATATGCCTGTCATCATATCTTCGAAGTTGACAGAGGAGGAGAAAGGGAGGTTGATTGAGGTGCTGAGAGAGCACAGTGATGCGATTGCCTGGAGGCTATCTGATATCAAGGGCATCAGCCCTACTTTTTGCACGCATCGCATTCTGATGGAGGATGTCTACAAGCCTGTAGTGCAGCCGCAACGTCGTTTGAATCCAAATATGCAGGATGTCGTTAGGAAGGAAGTGATGAAGTTGTTAGAGTCTGGTTTGATTTACCCGATTTCCGATTCAGCTTGGGTGAGTCCTACGCCGGTCGTCCCGAAGAAAGGGGGGATGACAGTTGTTCTGAATGCTAAGAATGAGCTTATTCCATCTTGTACTGTTACGGGTTGGCATGTGTGCATTGACTATCGAAAGTTAAATGACGCCACTCGTAAGGATCATTTTCCGCTCCCATTCATTGATCAGATGCTTGAGCGACTTGCGGGTCAGCAGTTCTATTGCTTTCTTGACGGGTTTTCGGACTATTTCCAGATTCCTATTGCACCAGATGATCAGGAGAAAACCACTTTTACATGTCCATATGGCACGTACGCGTACCAACGCATGCCGTTTGGTCTATGTAACGCTCCAGCTACATTCCAGTGTTGTATGATCGCGATCTTTCAGGATATGGTCGAGATTTCGATGGAGGTGTTTATGGACGATTTTTCGGTGTATGGAAATTCTTTCGATCAGTGCTTAGTGAATCTTAGAGGATGTTGAAGAGGTGCGTTGAAACGAAGCTGATGTTAAATTGGGAGAAGTGTCACTTCATGGTGACTGAGGGTATTGTGCTAGGGCACAAGATTTCGCGAGCTGGCATTGAGGTTGATCAAGCCAAGATAGATACGATCAGCCAGCTTCCTCCGCCGACTAGTGTCAAGTCGGTTCGTAGCTTTCTCGGTCATGCGGGATTTTATCGGCGCTTTATCAAGGATTTTTTTAAAATCACACGCCCCATGACGCGATTGTTGGAGAAGGACATTCCTTTTGTCTTTGACGAGGAGTGCCTTAGAGCATTTGAGTTTTTGAAGGAGAAGTTAGTGAGTGCACCGATCCTCGTGTCACCTGATTGGAGCTTACCATTCGAGCTTTTATGCGATGCGAGCGATTACGCAGTCGGTGCGGTGTTAGGGCAGAGACGGGAGAATCATTTTCACCCGATTTACTACGCGAGTAAAAAGTTGAATGATGCCCAAGAGAATTACACCACCACGGAGAAGGAGTAGTTGGCAGTTGTCTTTGCATTCGACAAGTTTTGTTCGTACCTTGTTCTTTCGAAAACCATTGTGTTTACTGACCATTCCGCTCTGCGTTACTTGTTTCAGAAGAAGGATGCGAATCCGCGCCTTATACGATGGATTCTACTTCTTTCCGAGTTTGATATTGAAATTAAGGAGAAGAAAGGGGCAGAGAACGTGGCGGCAGACCACTTGTCGCGTTTAGAGGATCCGAGGAGAGAGGAGATTCGTGAGGAGGCGATAGGAGACAGATTCCCTCACGAGTCTATTGATTCTGTCACGGCAGGGGCCGAGGATTTACCGTGGTTTAGCGATATAGCCAATTATTTGGCCGGAGGGTTTGTGATGGAGGGTATGCATCGCCAGCAGAGGAGAAAGCTTTTGAATGATGCGCGGAAGTATATATGGGACGACCCTTACCTCTTCAGGATAGGAGGTGATCGAGTTTTGAGGAGATGTGTGAGTAGATAGGATGGTTGGGACATCATTCGACATGTTCATGAGGGTTTGATAGGAGGACATCATGGTTCACATGTTACGGCGCAGAAGGTGTTTGATTGTGGATTTTATTGGCCGACGGTAGTGGATGATGCGGGTGAGTTTGTAAGAAAGTGTGATCGTTGCCAACGGACCGGCAACATCTCATCCAAGGATGAGATGCCCCAGAATCCTATTCAAGTGTTGGAAGTCTTCGACGTTTGGGGCATTGATTTCATGGGACCGTTTCCATCTTCGAGTGGAAATCGGTACATCCTCGTTGCGATTGACTACGTCTCGAAGTGGGGGGAAGCTCAAGCTTTGCCTACGAACAATGCACGAGTGGTGGTGAGATTCTTGAAGAAGTTGTTTACGCGATTTGGTACTCCTAAGGCAATCATTAGTGATCGCGGTACGCACTTTTGCAATACCGTTATGGAGAAGGCATTGGAGAGTTATGGAGTTACGCACCGCTTGTCCACCGCGTATCATCCGCAAACGAACGGACAAGTGGAGAACGCGAATCGAGGAGTGAAGAGAATTTTAGAGAAGACGGTCGGGAAGAGTAGAAAGGATTGGTCCGACAAGTTGGACGATGCGTTATGGGCATTCCACGCCGCCTATAAGACGCCATTAGGTACGACGCCGTTTATGATTGTGTATGGGAAGGCGTGCCATTTACCGGTCGAGTTAGAGCATCGGGCTCTTTGGGCACTCAAAACGGTTAATTTAGATTTGACCGAGGCCGCTAGGAGATGATTTTTCCAAATTCATGAGTTGGAGGCGCCTCGTGACGCCGCGTATGATCGTTCGTGGAGCATCAAGGAAAAGTCGAAAGCTTTGCATGATAGAAGGTTACGGAAGTTGAAAGAGTTTAAAGTGGGCGATTAAGTGCTTTTATTTAATTCGAGATTGAAGTTGATTGCTGGAAAGTTAAAGTCGAGATGGTCCGGGCCGTACGTCGTGAAGGAGGATTTCCCGTACGGTACCATGGAGTTGTTTGATGAAGAGAATTCGAATTCGTGGAAAGTGAATGGACATCGGTTGAAGCACTACTTAGGGGTCCCATCGACACCTCCGAAGAGGAAACCGTTCCTCTTTCGGGCCCGCCTAGCACCACCGCGTAGTTTCTCGAGTGAGAACTCGAGTGTATAGTTTGTACATTGAGTCGTCGTTCGTGTTGCGTCGTTAGTTAGAGTTTTCGTGTCTTTGCGTTGTTTTTCGTGATTTTTGTAGTTTTTGCGTCTATTGTGTGTCGTCGAGTATTTTGCAGGTATATATTCCTTCACGTGGCCGAAGTCGACTAACGAGCAGCATCACAGGTACGTTTAATAGTAAAAACGACAAAATAAGGGCCGGGGGTGTTTTGGGAATTAAATGAAATCAAAAACAGCAAATCTGCTGTTGCTGTCAAAAGAGTTGCTGATATTTGCTTTTCAGGCAGCCCGCGTAGGCTATTTGTTTACTCTAACGCGGCCCGTTTGAGCTTAAAAGACTTTGAAAAAAAAATATAGGCGCTCGCTGCCCGCCTCAACTTAACCTAAACTTCACGCGGGCCGCGTGAGCCTCATTATGTCGGCAACAGCAGATTAATCCCCAAATTGAATCAAATCATAACCCTAACTTCAAACACCATCCTCTCCGGCGATTTCAAACCTTCCACCACCACTGATCTCCTCCATCACCCTCAATTGCCACCTTTCCAACCTCCACCACCTCCGATTACCTGTTAAGACCACCGTCCAGTCACCATTACACCCACCCCACCATATTCCACTCATCTTCCCCATCACCACCCTCACTGCTGTTACTCATCACCTACACCACAGTCACCACCGCCGGCCATTTACTGTCCGAATCATCTGCTAGTTCGAGTCGACGTCCAGGTATGTATTCTGCAATACTTCTGTGTTGAGTCTGTTTGGTTTGTTTTTGTCAAGTCGAGTCTGCGGTGTTTCAGGTCAGTAGTTTGTTTTGGTCATTTGTTAGTCGAGTCAGTGTCGAGCGAGTCGGGTCTTTAGAGAGTATGTGGTTTTAGCGTCAAGTTTACAGGTCTGTTTAGTCAATCGTCTGTAGTCGTAAAGGTCTGATTTGTTTCGAGTCCGTAAGAATCTGTTTTCAGTCTCTGTTTGATCTCAGGTCAGTCTGCCATGCTTAGTGTCAGTCGTCTTCATTGAGTCTGTGTTTGTCGAGTCATTATTGCGTTTGTTTAGTCGAGTCAGGTTTAGATCAGTGGTCGTTTAGAGTATGTCGAGTCCATATTGTCTGGAGATCTTTTTGTGAGTATGCATTACTGCTCGTTTATGTTGTGTAGCCGTTTGATATGTGTGGTAGGATGTCTCCAGTTTTGTTAGTCAATTGAGTTTGCTTGTCTGGTTAAATCTGTTTGGTTTTTGGGTTTGTTTAGAATCTGCAGATCTGTTTTTGAGTACTTGCAAGGGTGCGTGTGGCTCGGGTTGGTTTGATTGGTTTGTTGCTCGATTGGTTTGAGAGATGTGAGAATGGGATAATACTAAAAAATAGGGGGGGAGGGGAGGTTTTGATCGGATAATAATTTTTTGGCACTTCGATTGGTTTAAATGGGATATTGCGAGAAAGTATTTTGAGCGTAGTTCACAAATAAGTGTGGGGATGCGGTTGCGCACACTTTGACATAAAACCATAATTTTTCAACTAAATATACGTGCGCCGTTTCGGTTGCTTCCACACTTCAGTTTTGTTTGATGTTTTGACGGCACTTGGGATTGCTCGAGGGCGAGCAAAGTGCCGGGAGGGGGTAAAAGTGTAAATTTCGTGTATTTTACGTCTAATTAGTTAAAGTGTCATGTCGTGCGTCTTTAGCGTCCGTTAGTGTCATTTGAGTCTTGTTTGAGTCGTTTTTAGTGTCGTTTTGCGTGTTTGTCACATCGCTTGATTACTAAACCGCTTCGCTCGTACTCAATCTCCATTCGGGCGAAGTTCGGTTTGTTGTCAAGTCGTTTTGCGATTAGTCACTTGTTTCGGACAACGACCGTGAATGAAATGCTATACGACCGTCGTTCGACGCTAAATTATTATATTATTAAAATATTATTATAAAAAAATCATAAAATTTCAAAAAAACTCATAAAAAAAATCAGAAAAATTCTTAAAAATTCCAAAAAAAATTGAAAAACTCAAAAATACAAAAATAAAATAAAATAAATAAATAGTTTGTGTTTACTAATTGTTTACCTGTTTTGTGCGTTTATTGAACTGTTTATGCAGAATGTCAGGTGAAGGATCCTCTTCGGGTACAAAGCGCAAGAGGCGCGGATCTACGAGAGGACAGGAGCAGTCGGCTGATATGCCACTTAGAGAGGTTACGTATAGGGATGACGGGACCCCACATGGTCAGAGTAGGAGGTTGGTGGATAGCCCGTTGTTACGATTTACTGTTGGGTCGGCTGAGTATTTGAAGTTTGATACTATTAAGAAGCTGAATCTGCTGGAGTTTAGAAGGATAGATTGGGATTTGGTTGGTCAGTTGGGGCAGGTTGAGAGGCTGCAGGAGCTATTAGGGCCAAAGTTTATGATGGCGTTGGATTGTGACGCGCCACAGTATCACGAGCTCACCCTGGAGTTTCATTCCACATTTTACTATAGGTATCCAGGGGGTTTTGATGAGCCGGATGTAGTATCATTTGTGTTGGGTAAAAGGATCTTCAACATGAGTTTACCACAGTTCACAGAGGCGACTGGGTTTTACACAGTTTAGGAGGTCGAGTCTGAGGAGTTTAGGGGTTTGCTGAGGCAGGTAGTGAAGGAGAGGTAGGATTATTGTGTGTTGAAGGAGGAGTTAGCGAGGTTTTGGTGCACTATTGCTATTTCACCATTTTCAAACAACATGGTAGCATCGGATATCAGAGATCCTGTTTATAGATTCGTGCACAAGATACTGGCAGCTACATTGATAGGCAGGCACGAGGGGGATAATAAGGTGAATCAGCACAGTTTGTTTTGTCTGATGTGCATGGTGGAGCGTCGCCCAGCAAATTTAGTGAGAATTCTGGCATGGTCGTTGGTGAGGCCGAAGAAGGGAGGAGGAAAGGCGAGGTTATATGGCGGGCCGTATATTACGATGTTGGCAGCGAATTTGGGTATATTTGCTGATTTTCCTCCTGAGAGGATGCGTACAGGACCAGCTCCATCACTTATGGAGCTGAGGAGCTTTCAGATGGCGAGGATAGTTACATGGGATGATCCACCAGTCTGGGAGGCGGTGTTAGAGGGGCAGCAGGTGCCACCTCCACCAGATTCAGCTGCCGAAGGGGCGTTGCAGGCTGCGATTCCACAGCGTTATCAGGTGCCGCTTCAGAGGCATCAGTTGCCAGCACGCGAGCACCCGATTAGGCAGCCGCGGCCAGAGCCGTTGACATTAGAGGCATTGTATGATAGAGTGGAGCAGGTTAGGCAGGAGATGAGGGATGTTAGGCAGGAGGTGCAGCAGGTTAGGCAGGAGATGTGGGATGGTATTCAGGTTCTTCTTGGTCATTTACAGTTACCACCACCAGCATCTTGGCAACCACAGTAGGAGGATCCTGCAAGCGGGCAGCAGGGTGGAGCATGAGGATACGCAGCAGTGCTTATGGAGCTTATATCTTTTATTTTTTTTTTATGTTGTTTTTGATCCTCATATTTTGGTCTGTACTGATATTATATACTGGTTGGTAGGGTTTTGGGGTTGGTTAATACGCTGATGATGGTTTGACTTGTGCTTACTATGGTATATATTATGCTTGTTTAGGTTGTTTTTTTGTCGCTTCCGTTCGCGTGTCCGAGTTTTTACAGTTTGATGAGCGCGTTTGGAGTGGAGGGCATAGGTGGTATCGACTGGCACACTGACAGTCTCACATATTTATTCAGCTAAGCCGTTCCACTTGTATACTTGTATATTTATTTATTTTGATTTTTTTAGGTTTTAGGAGTCGTGTTTTCATCCTTGCATCAGGGACAATGCAATATTTAAGTGTGGGGATGGGACATTTGAGTCTTGAGTCGTTAGTTTAGGGAGTCGAATCATAAAAAGCCGAAAAATACAAAAAAAAATGAAAATTTTCAAAAATCCAAAAAAAAATTAAAAAAAATTAGAAAATGTCTTTTGAAACAAGAAGTTTGCAAAATAAAAATTGAAAATGATAGAAAAGTCGGGGTTTTGATCGGGTTCAAATAATAATAATATGAGATAATATAATCGTGCTTGTGTCTAGTTTGGGATGCGCGGGTAGGCTTGATTCGGTTCTGGGTTCCTTTGATATTAATTATACCTAATTGTCGGTCTACTAGTGGGTTCTCATCTAGGGATAGTGGGGAAATTGAAACCGCCAAAAATAGTATAAGGGATGCCGTTATAAGCTAAGATTGTTAGAGTTTTTGGTCATTATCACGTTGAAAAAGGAAAAAATATATAAATAAGCGAGCTAGAAACTAAATGAAAGTAGCCATTCTATGTAGTTTGTGGTTGGGGATAGCGACTCTACAGCCGGATTACCGCTAGAGTGTGTGAAATCGACCTTGCAAAAAAAATAAATAAAAAAAGTACCAAAGCCTATGTAATCTGTGGTTGGGGATAGCGACTCTACAGGCGGAATGCCTCTGGGATTAGGGAAAGCAACGTCTACACTCGTAAAAAAATGAGAAAAAGTGATGAAAAAAAATGGAAAGAATAGATTTGATTTTAAACTCTCTTGATCTTGGTATAAGGCGGTTAGGAAATAACCCAGTGGTGGTTCCTTTTGTCCTATAAGCTTGAGGGGGGATTAGGTGGACTTGCAATTCTTAGCGTGAGACCCTAGGTGGATTGACCGAACTTGAACCTAAATTGCATGATAAGGGCTTGGAACCGGGTTGGGTTTAAGAGGATCATTATACTTGCAATCACGGCTAACACGAGTGTCGATTTAATAAATAACTTAAGCTTTTGTCCCGATCGACTATTCAGACTATGATTCCGTTTGCACAATTCTTTTTCGAGGACGAAAAAAAAGTCAAGTGTGGGGATATTTAATGTATTGTAAAATACATCTTTATTCGCGTCCGTTTTAGTCGTTAGATATTCGTTTTTAGTCCGTTTTTAGCGTAGAATGTACATACTATTGATATTTTGTGATTTCCAGGTCTTTACAGCCAAAAGAAGCAGAAATGAGTTGAAATCTGGAAAGGTGAAAGGCTGGATCGGAAAACGAGGCCTCGGAAGCAAGAACAAAGCAAAACATCAATTCTGGAGCTTCTAGGCGGGCCGCGTAAGTTTAAGTTACCTTTTACGCGGCCCGCGTCAACTTAAAATAGGATTCCGGAGATTTGAAATCCGGCTGGGCCGCGTAAGCTTATGTTTACGTACTACGCGGGCCGCGAGAGATGTGTATACGTGCAGCCCACTCAACAGGCAACGGCTAGTAGGGTTTTTTTTGAAGTTATAAAACATCATCTTCATCAACAGTCGGCATCATATACGAATTTTGGATCTTGAAGCACCATTGAAGGCTGTTGAAGGTTTTCGAGCATCTTGGGAAGTAAGGAATCATTCGGGTATACTCCAGGAGCGTTCGAGAGTGAAGACTACGGGTTTTACTATCCTAATCTTTCGTTCTTCGTTCGTTTTTATGTGTAACACGATGAATTCAGATCTGTTTATGATTTTCTTTATGTTCTTGATCATGTTTTCTGGCTAAAAACCTTTAACTACCTAGGCTAATGACAATAGTTTAATAAAGTTTGGATTTTTATTCGGTTCTTGGCGTGGTTATGGATTTTTCTTGTATTGTAAAAGCTTTGGGAATTTAACTTGGTGTATATGCGTGCTTGACAATTGTTTACTGTTTATTGCTTCATATAATCCTTGGTGACGGTCTTTATCACATAATAGGGTTGTGCTAGGGTTTTTGATTTAGGTGACGGTCTTTATCACGTAAGAGATCATTAATCCTTTTGGGTGAAAATCTTGTAAGTAACCTTAGAAGTAATATTCGGTAATTTAATAAAATCAAGTGTTCTGCTAATTTTGTCGCTGTGAGGCTCGAGGTTATTAATAGGTCTCGGTTTGGTTTATAAGTCCTTAAGCATTCCATTGTCTATTAAACCAAGATTAAAACCCGTAGTTGCTTTAGACTTTCACGCTGTGAGGTAGATTGTCTTATATAGGCACTTTCAAGAAACTAGAGGACTGTGAGGAAATCTAGAAAACTGGTAAGCGTAACCGCCTAGGTAGTGCCACAAGAATCGCCTTGAGAGTGTTTGAGGGGCTTAGTGGTGTCTTAATAGGTTTAGTATCCAAAGATCCCGGTTCCATACCATAAAATTATCGAATAGAAATCCATTCTGAGTTTAGCTTGCGTCTAGCCTAGGTAGTCTTCATCATCTTTGGTCAAAGTCTTCGTTCGAGTTCGTGTTAGTTATTTAGCTAATCTAGTTATTCGTTATTTGCATTCTTAGGATTTTTAGAAACCCCCCCCCCCAATCAATAAACAAATTAGTTAAAGTCCGTGTCAGTCTAAGTCTAGATAGAGTCATTAGCGTAATTAGTAGAGTCTCTTAGGTTCGATACTCGGACTTCTTTAGGCTATACTGCATCGATCGCTACACTTGTCGGTCATGTGGTTTAGGGTTTAGAGAGTCTTAGTTTTATAAATTTAAAGCTTAGAGATTCTAGTTTAGGGTTTAATTTAGTTAATTTAATTGAACCACTTTTAGCACATCAGTGTCACTTAATTAGGGCATCCTCAGTTCTCTTTTCCCGCCCAACAGTACCACTACTCTCCTCTTTTTGTATCATCCCTCATTTACTCATTTAGGGCTAATGCTTTCTTTCTCTCTCTGCTCTGCTCTATTCCGATCGATGTTTATCCTCTCTAATGTTTATCTTTCTTCTTCTTCTTCTTCTCATATTCATCTCCTCAACAATGTTCGACAGAGGTTACTTCTATTGGGTACATCTGCATTTGAAACCCTAAATCATGTACCGTCGAGTGGTTGAAGAAGAGAATAATCATGTAAGATCTATTTTCTTATTCAGAAATTTTATTTCGTTTTATCTATTTTCTCATACTGAACATGATTACACCTTTTCTATCCTCAGAAGAAGAAACAGATCTCCTAGGGTTTCTTATCGTACTCGATGAACGCTTTTGTACAAGCTCCTCTTAATCGGTGACTCTGGTATGTTTGCTTTGTTGTATCATGTGATTACGAGTAGATTTATTTTGATATGTTTTGTACTTTGTCTTTCTAAAGCTTTTTTGTTGGTTTATAGAGTTTGTTGATTAGAAGCAACCTCTGCCGGACGGTTGTTGAGGAGATGGAATTGTGAAAGGTGATACCAGGTGTGTTGATAGGTGATACCAGTACAAAAGTTTAGGACATCACCAAGGTAACTTAAATTGGTGTGATTTATTTTTTGGTATTTCTAACGTTTTGATTTACTGTTTATTGGTGCATTGATTCATTTGTAATCCTTTGCAGATCTCCCGTCATCTCAATTTGAGAAATTAAACGTAGTTTTGTTAATCACTATCGGTGTTTTAATTACTAGCAGTGCTTAAGAAGTTTTCCATCAGCTGTTTGACTTAACAATAGTTTGCATTATTTATTCTAAATTCATCAGTTTTTGTAGGTAAACTGAAGTTTCCTACAATGACAGTGGTTATAACAAGTTAATATGGCAAATCACTGATCTGCCTAACAAGTGTTGGATATAATGATGGTTGTACATAAAGTTTGATAAACATCATCCACTGTTCAATTAAGAAAAACCACTGATCAAGACCAAAGTCCAGACAAGCACTGATCAACTAAATGTGAAACACTCTCTAACAACAGTGGTTCCCCATCAACATTAGTTATTCTATCTTTGTTTATGTTAACAGTGTTTATTCTATCTTTGTTTATTTTAACAGTGCTTATATGTAACATAATTTATCCTATCACTTCAGTGTTTTGATCTGTACTATTAATTGAACAGTTGTTTCATTTTTATACTAAAAAAATTCCTATACACTTGGATGAATATTAAGCACCTCATCTTGATTGTTTGGGTATAGTATTCTTGAAATTGGTTCAAGCATTTGATTGTTCAAAATATTCCACTGCTGAAATACAACCTCTGTTTCTTCAATCTCCCTGTTGACCACTGATTGACCAAACATCAGTGTTTACAAAACTGGTTGGTATCCACTGATCGGAAAAATAGCCACTGCTCACTTTTACGTTGTTGACATCCAATTACATAAGAGTTCCACCAACATTATTTTCATGATAAAATTTAAAGTTAAATTAAAAAATAAAAAAAATTCTTGGTGACTATTTGTTTCAAATCAAATTAGTAATTAATGCTGATTTCTTGAGCTTTGGACATTTGATTAAGCAAATTTTGAATTTCAAATTGACGGTTATTATATCTTGATTAAAGTTAAAATAAATTTTCAATAAGTCATTATGGCATTTGCTTTCAAATCAAGTCAGTAGTTACTGATAATATCATCAATTTTGAAATTCAAAATATGCAAAATGGTAATTTAAAATTTTCGTTCTCTCTTTTTTTTCCTAATTTGCATATCATTTCTAATATTTAATTAGTTTAATAAAGCAGCGTATAAATATATACACTACTTACCTTTGAAAATTAAATCTGAAATTTATGACGTCCAACAACAGTGTCAAACTACAACAGTGGTTCAACATCAACTTTAGTTATTCTATTGTTTATTTGTTTATGTTAACAGTGTTTCCGCATCAATGTTTTAAACACTGTTAGGTTGTTAGATGTCATCACCTCAATGTTTTATATGTAAGCATTTTTATGGCATCAGTGTTTATATGTAACAGTGTTTAGGACTGTTGTTTATACGTAACACTATTTATCACATTTGATTGTTCAAGTATTCCACTGCTGAAATACAACCTCTGTTTCTTCAATCTCCATGTTGACCACTGACTGACCGAACATCAGGGTTTCGAAAACTGGTTGGTATCCACTGATTCGAAAAAATAGCCACTGTTCACTTTTACATTGTTAACATTCACTGATATTGACCATCAGCGGTTTCCCTAAAAAATAGTCAGTGCTCACATTTTTATTATTGATGTTGTTAATTTGTGATACATTGAAATTATCAAATGAAAACTAGAATTACAATCAAATTACCATTTTACCTAATCTTTACATTCCAATTACATAAGAGTTCCACCAACATTATTTTTATGATAAAATTTAAAGTTAAATTAAAAAATAAAAAAAAATTCTTGATGACTATTTGTTTCAAATCAAAACAGTAATTAATGCTGATTTCTTGAGCTTTGGACATTTGATTAAGCAAATTTTGAATTTCAAATTGACGGTTATTATATCTTGATTAAAGTTAAAATAAAATTTCAAAAAATCATTATGGCATTTGCTTTCAAATCAAGTCAGTAGTTACTGACAATATCAGTAATTTTGAAATTCAAAATATTCAAAATGGTAATTTCAAATTTCGTTCTCTTTTTTTTTCCTAATTTGCATATCATTTCTAATATTTAATTACTTATACACTACTTTTACCTTTGAAATTAAATCTGAAATTTATGACGTCCAACAACAGTGTCAAACTACAACAGTGGTTCAGCATCAACTTTAGTTATTCTATGTTTGTTTCTTTGTTTATGTTAACATTGTTTATATGTAACAGTGTTTTCCCCATGAATGTTTTATATACTGTTAGGTTGTTAGTTGTCATCACCTCAGTGTTTTATATGTAACCATTTTTATGGCATCAGTGTTTATATGTAACAGTGTTTAGGAACAGTTGTTTTTATCACATCACTTCAGTGGTTTCATCTGTACTATTAATTGAACAGTTGTTTCATCTTTATTTTAATAAAATAAAATTCCTATACACTTGGATGTTAGCAGTGTTTAATTGTTTATATTTAGTTAAGCAAAATGTGAATTTCAAATAAAATTCCTATACACTTGGATGTTAATGACTATTTGTTGCAAATCAAATCAGTAATTAATGCTAATTTCTTGAGCTTTGCACATTTGAGTTAAGCAAAATGTGAATTTCCAATTAACGGTTATTATTTCTTAATTAAATTTAAAATAAAATATAGAAAAGAAATTATGACAATTGCTTTGAAATCAAGTCAGTAATTTTGAAATTCTAAATATACAAAATGGTAATTTAAAATTGATGTTCTTTCTCTTTTTTTTTGCCTACTTTGCATATCATTTCTAATATTTTATTACTTTAATAAACCAGCATATAAAGATATACTCTCCTTACATTTGAAATTACATTTGTCACTGCATTCAGTTAAAATTTTTATTGGATAATCGGTAAGCTTGAATTCCAACCTTGATATTTTTTTAAGAACATCCATGCTTATTGTATTATCATATTACGTTTAACAATACTTATATTTTGCATATTCTTTTTTTTTATGTACAGTCTTAAAATGGAGGTTGCAAAGGTTAGCATGCTTAACGATCTTAATACACTCTCAAACAACTATTCGATTAGAGTGAAGATTGTTAGCATTTCGAAGAAGATGATGAATAATAACAAAAATGAAATATATCGTCTTGATATGATCTTCATGGATGAGATGGTACCGTATATAGTTGTCTTATAATTTTTTTGGACATATGAATATCCAAATGAATATAACAACTTTTTTATTTAATCGGATGTTTCATATTCTTAGGGAACTATGATTCAAGCCAGCTGTTTGCATAAGATGCTAGAAAAATTCAAGGAATTTCTTCAGTTGGATGAATGTCTTCTTATCACCAAACCTTCTCTTGCTACTAATAAGTCCTCTGCTAAGTATACCAAGAGAAATGACAAAATATCACTGTATTTCTATACTTCTGTTGAGAAATGCTTTGACTGGTCTGGACCGAAATACCGTTTTAATTTCATTAACCTCAAGGATGTTGTTAAAAATAAATTTGAAGTTAATACAGTTATTGGTATGTAAACCACTACATGATATATATCTATTGTTTTTTTTCTTTTATTGTTATCACTTCTTAATACTGTTTTATTTTCACAATATATTTTTGTTTATAGATTGGATTGGTTATGTGGATGTATGTTTCAATCTAGAGGATACGTCAAAGAAGGATGGGAGCAAGGGCAAGAGACTTAATCTTAGACTTGAAGACATTGAGTGCGTTCTTTTTATTAAGTTGTTGCATTTTGACATATAAACCATTATAAGGTTGCTTGATGTTATTATGTTTTATGTTAATATTTTAGAGGCCAAAAGTGTCCGGTTACTTTGTGGGATGGTTTTGCTATTGACATGTTTGCTTACATGAATGATAAGAAACGAGAGAAATATGTTGTTATCCTTTGTCATTTTGGTATGTGTAGGACCGTTATTGACAGTCGTGTGAGTCAATCAGAGCTAGATACTACCGAAAATGCAGCGGAAATACAAAATCGGCATGAATCAAAGCAGAAATGGAGTAGAAACAGAAGTAGATCACTTTAAAACGGTTTTCTCATTAATCTTTCACAAAATACACGAGCAGCAGTTCGGCTACACTATAGACATGAACGTACAAAATGAGAAAACAACTACACTATATATAGGGGATGGGATTTCGCTTATATGACCATGTCACTATGAGTGAAATCAGCTTGTTGGGATTTCGCTCATATGACACATTGTCACTATAAGCGAAATCAGGACATTACAAACCCAATTTTACACATTAACCCCCTATACATTCTATAATTAACATATCTAGACCCTATGCATGAATAACTAAGACTAAGACGCAGGCTTTAGACATTCGTGCACCAACAAACTCCCCCTTGGATACAGCCGCAGTCTTCAGTCCTGTCTTTGGGTCTTCACAAGGACTTGAACTTTTCTTCATGCTGCTTAGGCTTCCTCCTAAGCGCGTTCCTTATCCTGTCATTCTCTTTCTTTCTCGCCTTCTCTTCTTCAGCTTGAATATTCATCCACGTTCCTTTCTTTTCTTCAAGCTTTCGACGTTCACGTTCAGCTTTTCTTTTCATCTTCTCATCGAGCGACCATCATGATGACTTCCATTTACTTTCAGAGTTTATACCTTTCTAAAAGCAAAGAGTAGCAACACGTTGAAACTGCATGGCCTGCTCTTTGTCTTCTGGCTGATAGTGAATTTTGTTTATGAAAAGACATTCGATATCCTTCGCAGAGCAGTTCACAAGCCACATAGGATCATATACATGTATCTCTCTCAATTCTCCTCCTGCTCTGTAAGTAATGACAGCCTCAGTCGAAATATAACTATACACCCAGCCCAAGAATCCTTTGTAGAAATCCTGCTCCATTGACGGCACTGGGATAGTTTTCATTGTCTTCGGCTTTTTGACGTTAAGGATCGTTTCTACAACTCCTGTTTCAGGATCTACCCCTTGCACTCTTTTAGGGTAATGCGGCTTCCAGTGACGAAACTCTTTCAGCGATTCATACTTGATATACCCCCACATTGGAATATCATTCTGCCGCACAGGATAATCTAAAGATCTGACTTTTGATAGCTCTTCCACGTCCCACCAGGGTAATGACATCACGTCATATAAGTACTCAAAATACTGTACCCCGCATTCTCTCCTGATTGCGTAAGCATTCACTTGAGGTAAGAAACCCCAGCTGATGATGTCACCGAGAGACACACTTCGATTACGTTGATAGTACTTTAACGGTCTTTTAAACTTCCTCTCGTGACTGTCTTTGAACCATTTCTTTCTTTCTTCCTTTGCCATATCTTTAGGAGTGCCATCAAAGTTCTTATCTTTCAGGATCTCAAAAACTTTTCTTCTCAACTCATCTCGGTTTTCTTCTGTAAAGAACTCCATCAGTGTAGGCAACTGTGAAGTATCTTCATTAACACTTTCATCATCCGTCCAATCTTCGACTTCGACTCTGTCATACATAGCAGCATCTTCAACATACTTATACTCGTAATCACGCTGCTGATTGATATCGAAGGCATTCAATTCTTCTTCAAAGTCAAATTTAAAGTCAGGATTCACCATACGCATCATTTCTCTGATCGTTTCCAGCGTATACGTATGAAAATGTTCGCCTTCTTCTCTGTAAGTATCCAATCTCAGGATTAACTATTCAGCTTGTTGAACATTTTGTGCATCACTCGACTCCCCCTTTCCATCTGCTCCCCCTGATTGTTCATTCACTGAATCGTTCATCAAATCATCAACATTTTTCTCAGTGGAAGCTTCAGATACTTTCACACCCGTACCACCCTGAGCATCATCATCATCGTTGTCAGAACCATGACTGCTCGCTGAATAGACTTTCTCATCTTCATCATCTTCCTCGTCATCCTCCTCATCATCGTCTTCGTCATCACTATCACCAATTAGCTCGTCAAGATGTGTTTCTTCCTCAAACAGACCAGATATAACAGTAATCGGTTCAGGATTTTCAACAACCATGGAAGGAACAATTGATCTTTCTGTCACTACTGAACTACCTTCAACGCCTTTACCTTTATTTTTCATTTGTTCATCAATCTCTGCTTGACGTTGTGCTCTAAGTTCCTCAACTTGCAACTCTTCAAACTTTTGCTCTACAGACGATCCGAGCATACTTTCAACAACTTTATTCAACATATAGAATTCATGATCTCTGAATGCTTTAGCCGCCTCTAGCTCTTTGTTTTTCAACTTGAAGTATTCGTTTTGTTCATCTCTTCGAGCTTTCTCTTCTTCAAGCTCAGCAACTCGTACCTTCAAGATATCTATCTCTGATTGATCACTGTCAATCTTCTTCAACAACTCTTTGTTATCACCCTCCAACCTTTTCACACGCATTTCAAGAATTCGTTCACGATCAGAAACTTTCTTATTCTCAGTAGCTAATTTCTTGTTTTCAGCAATCACTTCATCAACTTTCTTTTCAACATTCTTGACCTGTGAGGTGTTTGCAAAATCAAAATCTCCTACATCATCAAGGCTTACACTCAAATTCGAAGGAACGGCTGGAAAACCTCGGTACCCCGCAGAACCAGGTGTTAGTTGACCTTGGGTGAGTGGTGGTGTTTGAAAGATTTCTTGCGATGTAAGAAGGGTTTGTTGTGGTTGTGGTGAAAGATGTAGTGGTGAATGATGTATAGGTGATGGTTGTCTTGGTGGTGTTGATTGTTTCGGTGGTGAAGCTTGTTGTGGTGGTGTAGGTTGTCGTGGAGGTGATTGGATTGGTGATTGAGGAGGTGTTGGCTCATGTGGTGGTGTTGGTGGTTTCTTGGTTTCTTTGGTTGGTTTCTTCTTTAAGACAATCTTTGGCATTTTAATCTTCGGTGTAACTTTTCGAACTTTTGGAGATACAACTTTCTTTCGTGCTCCAGCTTTCTTTCGACCGATAGAAGGAGATTGTGACTCAGAAACATGCTCTGGAGAAGGAACATAAGCTTCATCATCATCCTTTTCCTGTCTCTTTCTCTTTCTCAACAATTTTTCTTGTTTGTTGCTTCCTGAACTCTTCTTAAATGTTCAGTCTCGTCAATCTCATCATCTGAAGAGCTCGATGAACTTGTAGTGCTCTTATCCACATCATCACCTTCAATGTCATCGATAACTTTCTCTTTTCCAGCTTCGACATTAACAGCTTGTTCAACTTCAGCAGTCACTGTTGGCCCGGTTTCCAAGACATCAACATTAAACATCAAATTTTCATCAACATTATACTGATCTTCTTCCGTAGCTACAACTGTCTCATCTTCTTTAGGTTCATCAACCAATAATGTTTTTGCGGCTTTCTTTTGCTTCTTCTTTGGTTGTGATGATGACCCTTCACCCTCTTGAACAATAGGAGTAGCCTTTCTGCGTCTCCTCCCTGTTTCTTTAACAAACCATTCATTTTTAATGTTTTTAAACTACTCAAGAGTTTTCAGCTCTTCAGCATAGGCAGCCTCTTTCATCTCTTCTTCGTTTCTCCAGTTTTTGTGATCAACTGGATCAGGATCAACATAATTGGCATCCTTTATAAACCCGAAGAATTCAGCACCAACTTTTGGTTCAGGATGATTAGGATGATGTCTCGCAAGCTATTTAAGCGAATCGTTGCTCATATGAGATTGCACCAACAAGTCGTCCTTTATATTTCGATCAATTTCTGGATAAGCATGGTCGATCAACATCTGCACGAATCGAGGATACATCTAAGACTTGCTCTTCGTCGTAATGTTCTCTGTCATGTAGTGGAATACAATATGTGAGAAATTGTATTTCTTGTTCAGCACTAACGCAGTTACCATGTTCATTTGATAGTCACGCATTGTATCATAGCTCCCTTTTGTATGGCTCAATGACATCAAAATACAATGAATAAGGAACTTGTATGGTTTCGGAAATTTCGACTTCAAATAGTTCCCGACATTCAATGCTCCCTGATAACCCATCCTGAGCATGCAGCCTTTCACCATTCGTTCTGGAAATCTTATTGGCGACTCTGGCTCATCCGGAAAATTAATAACTTCACGAATAAGTGCTTCAGTGACAAGTATTTTCTCATTTTTACCATGCACCTCAACAATTGACGAAATTACTTTGTTCTGATCATCGTAGCTTGCATTCTTCCAGAAACGGTGTATATGAGATTTGTATAGTGGACGTTGATCTGTAAGCGCTTTCTGGATTGGAATACGACCCATAAATTCCAAGATACCACTAAACTTGGCTAATTCAGGGTTTTTCTGCATATCCAAATCACAACAACTGTTGTGAAGAGGATCAAAGACTACACTGGAACCCTACACATCAAAACATATACAATGGCAATTAGACACTTAGAAAAATTACACACATCAAAACAATTACAAGTGATTATACTAAGTACATCAAAAGCGAAATCAGTATAGTGCACTACAAGTGAAATCACAATGACACTAAGAGCGAAAACACATTGACACTAAGGGCGAAATCACAAGTGCACTAAGGGTGAAATCACTTAACATTTTGGTGACATTTATGAGCGGAATCATATGTATGCACAATAAGCGGAATCACAAACAACCCTAAGAGTGAAATCACTGAATCATGACAGTTTGGGGCGAAATCATCATCAGACACTCAAACTAGTTGAAATGATAAAATTGGTCTTGTAATCTTGTTAATCTGATGATTCCGAGACTAATGATATGTTTAAATTGCATTTTTGACTTTAAATGAACCCTAGATCTATGTCTCTAACACCCATATATCGACAAATATCAATTATCATCAGATTTGAAACAATCAAACACAAATCTGTTACCTATACACTAAAACGACTTCACATGACTGTTTTCAAGTTCTGATTTAACTGTTGAATACCCTAAACTTATGTTTTATACACTAACAGTGCCGACAGTTCAAAATAAAGATGATACATGTCAAATTAGAGTTCAAACAACCTTGCCCATGATTGTATTCTAAGACAATAACAAAATCTGATGAGATTTGGGCAGCAATTCGCCTGTAAACAGAGGTTTTTAAGGTTTCGCTTATGGTTGCCGGAAAGAGAAGTTGTTAGAAGCAAAATGTGTAAAGTGTCACTATGGGCGAAATCAGATGACTTAAATAGTCGACCTGATTTCACTCTTAATGCCCAAAAGTCCTCTTGAGCGAAATCATATTGGAGCTATAAGCGAAATCACATGTGAAGCAGCTATGAGTGAAATTACCTTTAAGTGTACGTATGAGCGAAATCAGAACATGTTTTTCAAAAATTTAACTTTTTATCAATTTTCTGATTAAACACTAACACGCCCAGTTAACCAAGTCCAAGTCAATGACCTTGGTCAACTGCTTGGCCTACCAAGTCCAAGTTAATGACCTTGGTTGACCGAATTATGAAGTATGCTGACATTTTCATTGAAAAACAATTCAAATTAATAACTTCTGAACGTTTTGAACTTTCAAACACTTTTCAACTGTCAAACAATGTACCAATCTCAGTTTAAGTACCTCCTGCTTACCCAACCCTCATCAATCACAGACATGATCTGCACAAAGCTTTGATCGTCTGATTCCCAACGTCGGTTGTCGAAAATAAGATGAAAACTAAAATCTTTTTGGATTTTTAACTGGATAAACTGAAACTATGTACACACAATCTTTTTGTGAGCGTGTTAGGGGATCATATCAGCTGCCGACTAGACACAAGCACCGTTAAGCTATAATTTCATACCAAGCATTAAACAATTCGCGTAGATTGCCGATATACTGATCCTCTTAAATTCTCACAAAACTTTCAATCTATCTGGGATACAGAATTAGTGTTTTAGGACTTAAACATCTACATGTGTCCCACCTCAGTATATACTCCCGTATCCAGACCCCAGTATTCCATCTTACAGGTGAGTATACCTAGATGATATCTATAATGGGGTGAATTGCGAGGGTCGTAAGAGCTCAGGTCGATACTTCCGTATACGCAGAGAGATGACGGCTTCGACTTTACGGTGGGTCCCCTTTAGAGGATCTTTTGATTACAACAGCACATGATTAACATTTTTCAATGTGTCATCATTTTTTATGCTGAGGGGAGGCTTTAGAAGTAAAGCAATGCATAAAGCATTATCCGGGGACTAGGTCAATATTTCCATACAGCAGAAGTCCCGGGATAATACCCCAGATATGACTAAGTATAAAGACCTAGTTTCTCAGAATACGGGACCTTTCAAACAGGATTTCGAGGGTTACCCATATATCCTGGAGATGTTCCCCACGTAAACGCAAGTGAATTTTATGTTTATATCCCAGACTGATCTACTGATTTTGTAAAAACCTACCGGCACATCTTTAGCGAGACTGCTTAATTGCATTTTATACATTACAATTCTTAAGTGTACTGAGTCCGTCTAGCTGATGTACTATCATTTCCCCTATTCTACACAACTCTTTTTTAAGTTTTTCTAATGTTTTTGGATTTTTGAATTTTATCATGTTTTTGTATTTTTCTGCGAATTTCTCCCCCTAAAACTAAAACATATTTTTTGTGTTTTTGTTTTTGTCGAAAAGCAGAAAATAAACTGTACAAACAAAATTGACAACCCAACATGGTTCACGTCAGATCGCCGCCCAACTCGGCTTCACATTCTATAACCCTCCCAGATTGCAGATTTTTCATCCCGTTTAATTTCATAAGATAATAAAATCTCTTTTTGTCAAATGGTTTAGTATAAAAATCCGCTTTCTGATCATCGGTGTGCAAGTGATCAATCCGAATTAACTTTTTCTCGTGACAATCACGGATAAAGTGGTGACGGATCTCAATATGTTTTGTTTTTGAATGGTGAACCGGATTTTTAGTGATGTTTATAGCTGCTTCATTGTCCACATAGATCGGAGTGTCTAAGAACTGCAAACCGAAGTCACGCATCTGCTGTTGGATCCAAAGGATTTGCGAGCAACAGCTGGAGGCTGAAACGTATTCAGCCTCGCATGTAGAGAGCGCTACTGCGGTTTGTTTCTTGCACTGCCAGGTGACGAGTCGAGTTCCGAAGAACTGACACCCAGCAGTGGTGGACTTTGCGTTTTCCTTGCAGCTTCCAAAGTCAGAATCAGCGAAACCAGATAAAGTAAAGTCACCCGATCGAGGATACCACAAGCCGATGCTTGGGCAGCCTTTCAAATACCGTAAGATACGTTTCACAATGGTCAGGTGTGACTGCTTTGGATTCGACTGATATCTGGCACAGAGGCACGTCGGGTACATGATGTCTGGACGGGAAGCCGTGAGATACATCAGAGATCCATTGATTGATCGGTACAATGTCTCGTCCATTTTTACTCCATTCTCGTCTAGACAAATCCCGTGATTCTGTGCAAGGGGGGTTGATGCAGGACTGCAATCTGTCATATCAAACTTGTCAAGCACGTCCTTCACATACTTTGTTTGGTGAATGAAGATTCCGTCGGGCATTTGCTCCACCTGCAGCCTGAGGAAGAACTTCATCTCCCCCATTGAGCTCATCTCAAACTTTTTCTTCATCACTTTCTCAAATTCTTTGCACAGGTCGTCGTTGGTGGAACCGAAGATGATATCGTCAACATATATCTGCACAATCAACAAGTGTCCTGCCTCTTCCTTGGTGAACAAAGTGCTGTCTACTGTCCCTCTTGTGAACCCGTTGGCCAACAAGTATTGGGAAAGCGTCTCGTACCAGGCTCTCGGGGCCTGGTGAAGTCTGTAAAGCGCTTTGTCCAATAGATACACCTTGTTTTTGTGCAGTGGATCTGTGAACCCCGGCGGTTGCCCCACATACACTTCTTCTCTGATTGTTCCGTAAAGGAAGGCAGATTTGACGTCAAGTTGATACACTTTAAAATCTTTCCACGACGCGAAGGCTAGAAATATCCGAATTGCCTCGAGTCTGGCAACCGGTGCATAAACTTCATCGTAATCAATTCCTTCTTGTTGACTGAATCCTTGTACCACAAGTCTTGCTTTGTTCCTCACCACGACGCCTCTATCATCACGCTTACACTTAAAAACCCACTTCGTTTTGATCAACTTCTGATTCTCAGGCAGATCGACAAGTCTCCAGACGCCCAGCTTTTCAAACAGTTGCAGCTCCTCCTGCATTGCATTCACCCAGCTATCCTCCGTCAACGCTTCTTTGTAAGTTCTGGGTTCTATCTGCGAAATGAAACATTTTAATGAGACTTCTTTCTGCAAATCAGTAATAGAAGAGTAAAAACAAGTAAGAGCTCGGTTCAATTGATCGCGGGTCTTGACACCACTTTGTAGGTCACCAATAATCTGTTCTGAAGGGTGGTAAGACAAGGTCCGTGGCATAACGGTGTCAGGCACTATCACTTCCGATTCCAAATTCGATATGTCAAGATCAACGGTTTGATCCTCAGCCTCCGTCGAAGTATCATTTGGCTCCTCGTCAAAGGTTGGAGCGGGTTCCTCATCTGAGTCGTCAGAAACGTCAAATGATGGAGCTGGTTCCTCTGGTGGTTCGTGTGTTGTTCCACTCGGTCCTGCTTCATTGTCGTGAGTACCCCCGGTGGGTTAAGAAACTTCTAGCGGACTAGACACTGGCTCTTGTGACGTATATTGCTGGTACTGGTATAGAAGAGCTAGTTCCTCATCACTCGGCTGGACTGTCAGTTGAAACAACTCCCAGAGTTTATCGTAGTCGAAAAGGAATCTTTGTCCGGGAAGTTGTGGAGATGGAGTGTGCTTCTGACAATCCACGTGCTGAACTTGAATCACCTTCCCCAGGCCTGGTACGAACACCCTCTTCAGCGGGCTTGCGTAACCTACAAAGAAACCCTCATTAGATTTAGCGCCAAATTTACCGTTTTCATCAATAAACGTGCAAGGAGACCCAAATGGCTCCAAAAACTCAAGATTCGGCTTATAACAGTGCAACAGCTCAAAACATGTCTTTTGTTACTTCTTGACAGTGAAAACTCTATTCAATGTGTAGCAGGCTGCTGATACTACTTCACTCCAGAAGAAGATTGGTAGCTTGGAATCTGCTAACATTGTACGGGCTGTCTCAATCAGGGTCCGATTCTTTCGTTCAGCAACGCCATTCTGCTGTGGTGTGTACGGCGCATTGAATTCATGAAGAATTCCCTTCTCGTTGCAAAACTCGTACATCTTGTTATTTTTAAACTCCGTTCCAATGTCACTACGAATCCTCCGGATCGGCAGCTTATACACCGTTTCCATCTTCTTGAAAAGCACCATCAATGACTCAAAAGTTTGATCTTTTCGTTCTAAGCACACAACCCACGAGAATCTCGTAAAGTCATCAGTAACTACCAAGCAATACAAATCTCCGCTGATGCTCTTTACGTTGACAGGCCCGAAGAGATCCATGTGCAATCTCTCAAGAGGTAACCTGATCGTGTTGAGGATCTTCAATGGGTGTGACTTCCGAGTCTGCTTTCCCTTCTTACACGCTACACAATCATCATTTAAGTGAAAATTTTTCAAGTTAACACCATCAACTAAATCATTGTGTACCAAAAAGTTCATTTTGCGAACATGAATGTGGCCCATCTTACAATGCCACATTATCAAATCTTTTTCTGTCGCTTTAGTTTTTTACACAAAACACTGTTTCTGATGAGTTATTGGTGTTGCAACGCTCATATCAAGTATATAAAGATCATTTTCCCTCGGAGCGCGCAATAGCACCATCTCATCAGGGATTTTAAACCCTGGTTTCAAAACCACACATTCAGTTTTTGTAAAATGTACACTAAACGCTTTATCACAGATTTGTGAAATACTAAGTAAATTGTTTGTTAGCTCTACTATGTAGTTCACTTTGTCGAACAAAATCACGCCATTTGACAGCGTTCCTTGACCAACGATCCTTCCACCTTGATTCCCGGCAAATCCAACATAGCTTCCGTTTACTGATTTGACATCATAGAGAAGAGCTAGCGTCCCAGTCATATGCCGTGAAGCACCGCTATCCATAATCCACTTTGACAGAATCGACTTGGGCAGCCCCTGCAAACATCAAATCAAATTTATTCAAACAATGAAGCCCAGGATTTCTTAACTTCCGACACACTTCCGAACACAACATCACACTTTTCATCTGTTTTCGGAAAGTTAAACGTGACATTTGGAACCTCTTCTTTCACAATTGATTTAACTTTGTCGGTTATCGAGGGAAACTCAGCAAGAAATTTATCAACTTCATTTTCAAACTCAACAACATCATCTTTAAAAACATTTGATTCAATTTTCAAAGCATTCTCCATCTTTTTAACCTCAACCAACGGTTTCGGCTTCGCGAACCAAGATTGATTTTCAAAAACTTTTGTCTTAGGCTAAATTTTTGAAGTCTTTCGAGTCTTAGAGGATTCGCCAATCTCGAAAGTCGATTTCGGCTTATCCTCCGACTTCAAAGATTCACCTCTTTTCAAAATACAGATCGAAGAAACCATCGGCTGTTTGCCCTTTGTGTCAGTCGGAGATTTAGGTCGAGGTTTTTGAACGTTTGACTTTTGAACAGTTGGTTTAGAAACAGTTTGTTTTTGAACACTTGGTTTTACAACAGGTTTCTCAATCACTTTCTGACACTGTTTCGCCATGTGTCCGATCTCATTGTAGCGATAACACACCCTTTTGTCATATTCGACAAAAGTAGATTTGACTGACTCTTCTTTCAACTTCTTTGCTGCATTGAAATCGTCCACAGGTTTTTGACTGAAAATATAATCCTTCTCATCGTCAACACTAGGACCAGCGACAAAAATATCAGTCATCTTCTCTTTCGGCTTAAACACCTGCTTAGCCATTTTCTTCTCAAAACCTATTCCTTTGTTTTTAAAGTTGTTTTTCTTGTTATGACCTTTACCATCCCCATCTTTCTTTCCTGAACTTGTTGGACGTGATGTAACAAACGATTTCTTAGGTTTTGAAAAGAATTCATTGTTATTGACCTCATTAATGTTTATTTCAACCAATTTAAACACTTTTTCGACATTCTCGATCTTCACATTCTGAAGTGGATACTCGAAATCAGAGTAAAGTTTGTCTGTTCCAACCATAGTGTATACCACCATGATCGGATCATCATTCGCACTCTTCTCCGATTTCGGTATAAACCGATCTAAGAAATTCCCTTCATCTTCAGAATCACTAACAACCTTCTCAGATTGAGCTTTTTCAGATTTCTCACTCTCCTCATCCAACACCTAATCGACAACTGTTTTGATAACCTGAGATTCGTTGTCGGTATCGGATGGGGAGAATGTGACATCTATGGTCTCAGGCAAATCATCCTCTATCGATCTCAATTTGAGATTCAATGCAGCTTCCACCCCATCTGGATATTTCTGTGTGTAATGATTCCACATTAGGGGTGGAACGCTCTTAAAGACACGTGCAACATGTGGTTGCTGAGGGACAATTTGTTCAAGAACATACGATGAAGCCACATAACTTATTAACTTTTTATCAATCCGATCGTTTTCAATTTTAGCCAATTCGAGTTCTTTTTTAAGAGATGCGGTCGTGTCTAAATGAAAATTGACTTCAATTTATTTATCAAATAATGTTGCTTTAGCCAATTTTGTAGCTTTATCATTTTCAACACTTTCCTTTTGTATCATCTTGATTGACCTTTTAAGAGTATCGTACGCCTCTTTAACTTGGCCGAGGTCAAATTTAATCATATCAGCGTGGTGTTTCAATTCCTGATACTTAGTGTCTTTTTTAAGACACTCCGTGCATGGTTCTAAACACTGTTTGCATGGTGTTTCAGGGATTGAAACAACTTTTTCTATAACCTGCTCTACACAATCAGTTTTACCGACATTGTTTGACTCAGACTCAGACAATTTGACAGATTTGCTCTCCTGAACTCCAGATTCCTCTCGTTTGACAGACACACTGCTGACAGACTTTGATTCCTGGAGATCTGAGTCTACCTCTTTGAGTTTTCCCATAAGTGCTTTGTCAGCTATGTCTTTCAAAACTTCTCCAGTCATCTCTTTCGACACGTCGATCATCTCTTCAACGACTTCTTTCTTCTCTTCAAACCTTGAACATGATCCAGTCTTTGGTTCTTCAAAGTAACCAGCAAAAGATTCAGAAATTTTAGGAGGCAATACAGATTTCATTAAACTTCCCAAAACCTCCTGTTCAGACTGATAAGCAGCTATTTCTTCAATATCGACCGCATTTTCACCAGAAACCTCTTCAGCAACCACAGAAACATCTTCAGTAACTGTTTCTGGTTCAGACACTATCTCAAAAATCTCAACAACTTCAGCCATCATGGCCTGACCATCGCTACCGGGGATATATTTATCCCAGCTGAAACCTGCAGCTACCTTCTCGTCGTCTTGATTCACGATCAGCGCCTTTTCTGGTTTATTCTCAATCTGCGGCCTTGAACAACTGGCTGTTGATTTGGTCGGTGATAGATCGCTTGCCTGTAGTGGTCGTTGGTGAACGGGTTTTGATGATTCTTCACTTCTCGGTTAGGACATTCTTGTTTGAAGTGACCGCGTTCTTTACATTTAAAGCATGTAACATTCGACTTATCAAACCCTAATTTTTTATCGGGGCCTGATAGACTGTTCCGGCCTGTAATTTCCATGAAACATTGAGCCCTGCGAACCAAACTCGCCATACACCACTTGATGTCAATCAATTCAAGTTCTTCAGGATCGATTTAATCGTAATCCTCCTTCGTCATGTCAGGATTACCGATCCTCTCTGCTACTAAGCCCTCATAAGCCTAAAGAACGGAAGCAAGCAGTGCTATGTGCTGTTTTGCAGCTGTTTCAGTTATCTCGTTTCCATTCTTTATGTTTACAGCAATATTGCACTGTACCCCAGAAACGTATGCCTGATGATTTGATCCAGTAGAACTTTGAGATGACGGTTGTTCCTGAGCTTTAACATTCGGTTCAAAGTTCATGAATGGTGAAGAATTGCCAGATTGCGGAGTGTTTGAAGAAACACTTGAGGTGTTATCAACAATGAACCCTGTCTGTATTTTTGGGCTTTGATTGGTTGAGACTGTAGGGTTGCCTTTGTAATACAGAGACACATCTTGCTGCATACTAGCTGAGTTCATCTTTTTGATTTTCAGCAATTCCAGCTCATGGGCTTCGATCTTCTCAATGAATGAGCTGAGGTTGAGATTCACAAAATCAGAATTATTCTTCAACATCATTAGATACGTGCCCCACTCATCATACGGAAGTGCATTACACAGTTTATCAATCCATTCTTCATTCGTCTTGGTAATCTCCAATCGCTTCATTTCAACCACAAGATGACAGTATCTTTCGATTAACTGCTTTGTCGTTTCGCCTTTAATTCCAGTAAAAATGTTAAATTCCTTCTTGATTAAAGCCTTCTTGCTTTTAATCATCGAAACACTGCCTTGGAATTTCAGCTTCAACGCTTGCCACATTGACTGAGAATTATCTTCATGTTGCAGTAAAACGAGAATATCTTCTTTGATGGCCTGTTGCAGAATGCTCACCATCTTCTTTTCAGCTTTGAAGTCAATCTGTTCCGTTTCCGTTAAACTCCCGATGCCCTTTTCCAAACCTAGTCCATCAACCGGTGGCACATACTTCGCCTCTATTTTCATCCAACATTCGAAGTGATTGGCTTGCACCCAGTTTTTGAAACGGCCTGACCAACCCGCATATTCATCCAAACTCATAAGCTTCGGTGGCTTTTGCATCATCCCTAATTCGTTCTCCATGTTAGCGTTCTGAACTATACTCGCCGGACTCTGCGTAACCGACATACCGCTTCCCGCAAATAAGTTATAAAAATCTTGATGTTCCATTTTTAGTGACAAATTCGAAAATGTTTAACCTTTTCACAAACAGGTTGTTTTTATCGAAAACTTTTAACACAGACTGAGTTTCCAACACTCGATCACGTACGAAATGGACTAAACGCTCAAACCATGAATTTTACACAAACATAGACCTTATAAGCGAAATCAGATTTTAAATGGTTTTGGAGCGAAATCACCTTTTGCTCTCAAGAGCGAAATCAGTAATTGACCTAATGAGCGAAATCAAAGTGTAACTTTGAGCGAAGTCAACACTATGACTCCTCAGGAGCGAAATCAGAAAGATACTAGGAGCGAAACCTCAGAATATAAGCGAAATCTCTGATTTCGCTTCAACTGACAGGAGCGAAATTAGAATATTATGAACAAAACCTTGATTTCGCTTGAACGTACGAGCGAAATCACTTCAAGTACTTTCGAGCGAAACCTGTTCACGAGCCATTTTAGGTCACTTTTAAGCTGTTTTTAGGTCTGAATTTCTCAAGGGTTTGTTATTAGACAGTTTTACACTATGTGTTCAAATTTCAGTCCATTTTGTCCGTTGGAAAGTCCAGACACTCAAAATGTGCAAGAAAAAGGCTTTGATTTGGGTAAACTAGCTCACAACTGGCTCTGATACCAATTGTAGGACCGTTATTGACAGTCGTGTGAGTCAATCGGAGCTAGATACTACCGAAAATGCAGCGGAAATACAAAATCGGCATGAATCAAAGCAGAAATGGAGTAGAAACAGAAGTAGATCACTTTAAAACAGTTTTCTCATTAAACTTTCACAAAATACACGAGCAGCAGTTCAGCTACACTGTAGACATAAACGTACAAAATGAGAAAACAACTACACTATATATAGGGGATGGGATTTCGCTTATATGACCATGTCACTATGAGCGAAATCAGCTTGTTGGGATTTCGCTCATATGACACATTGTCACTATAAGTGAAATCAGGACATTACAAACCCAATTTTACACATTAACCCCCTATACATTCTATAATTAACATATCTAGACCCTATGCATGAATAACTAAGACTAAGACGCAGGCTTTAGACATTCGTGCACCAACAGTATGGTCAACCTTTACAAAGGTACAATTTAAACTTAATTAGTTTAATTTTTTTATTGTTATAGATTTATCTTTAGATTTGCTTATATGTTTTAAATTTGACACTATTTATATTGATCTATATTTGGTTTTATTTTTAAATTCAGGCAAGCGTGGTGTTGCAAACGGCTTTGACCAAAGCAGACTTTTTATTGACACTGACATTAAAGAGATATCCTCTTTCAGGAAGAGGTATAGTTAGTAATATGCATATAAACATTGAACAGTATTATTTTGTACTTACATTTATTTTTTACGTTTTAATTTGATCACATGAATCTGTTTAGGTATGTAGAGAAAATTTATGCTTCATCTTCATCAAATGATCATGTTGGTTCAATCGTTATCTCAAGTGTTGAAGATGAGTTTCTTAATAACCCTGATTTCATGCTTATTGGTTTCCTTGGAACCATATCAACGGTGTGTATTTTCTTATAAGTACTCTACATGCTGAGTTTTTTAAAAGTCTTTTCTAAGTGTAATTATTTTTGTTTGATTTTGATAGACAAAGAAGGTTTTGGTTGTTGGCACAATTACAGCTATATGCACTGATAAACTTTGGTATTACAATGGTTGTAACCACTGTAAGTCAGGTGTGGAGGAAAGATTTGTAACGAAAGAAAATCCGGATGGTTTATCTGATGTTTATCATGAAAAATCGTTGGTGTGTACAAATGATAAATGTGAAGGAGTCGACATCTATTCTATTCCCCGGTTTGAGATTACTGTTTTATTTCCTTATACTAAATACTAATATGAACCACACTTTTGTTATTAGTAATACTAATGTTTTCATTTGTTTTTAACTTTGATAGGTTCAAGATACCTATTAGGGTGCAAGACTCTTCCGGTACCGTGTCTTTGACACTGTTTGATTTTGAAGCTTACAAGATTCTTCAGAAAACTGCCAAAGAGTTAGTTTCAATTCAAGATCAGGTAACAAATACATGCATTCAGTTATTTGGCCATGTACTATATATAATTTAAAATTAATTTTTATAAAATTGTATGTTCTCAATTATGGAATCAATCTGCTCATTGTAATTTATATTAATTTTTATAAAATCATAGGTTGTTAATTCTGGAGAGATACCGAACCCATATCCTAAGATCTTTGACACATTGATTGGAAAGAGGTATGCTTTCATCATAAGTGTTAAAGACTATAACATTGAGCATCAGGTTGAAAACTATGGTATTTCAATGGCCACTAACGATGATGAGATCCTTTCCGCGCTCTACGCCAAATTCAATCTTAACCAGGTCTAAATCTTCATTATGTCATTCTTTTAATTTGATATTCATATCGTTTTAAAATATATTTATACCATTGTGTGTATTTTATGTTATTGTGTATTATGTACTTAAAGCATGAGCAGTCCGAATCGTTGGATGTTCCAGATTCCTGCAGTTTGTCTACTCCTGTTGACCTTATGAAGGTAATATGAGAATTTCCTTATTTGTACTAAATTTTTTTAAACATTAGTACTTATTGTCCTTTTATATCAGGATGAGATGTCATACTGCGGTGACAATGTTACACCTGCATCCCAAGCACTTGTAGGCACTGAGAATCCGTCTTCTAATGAAACAAAACGTAATATTCGTGAAGTGTCCGATGTGGATGATGCATTAGGTTGCTCCTCGACAAAGCGCCGCATTAGTGATGAACTCTCTCAGGATGAAGATGCTGGTGTTTCAACGCTTTTGATTCCAAAGATTGAGAAATAGTGTCTTCTGTATTTTCAAATACATTTACGTGTTGATTTCATATGTTGTTGCCATGTTGAACTTATGGTTTTCGTTTTGTTGCTTTTGGGTGTTTGGTCGGTTATGTTTTGGACTGATTATGTGGTTTTGAATTCCTAAAAACTTATCTGCTTATTATAATGTATATTGTTAAATAAATATTGAGATGTTCAATAGTCAATATTTATGTTTAAAACTTATGTGTATGAATAGTAGCAACAATTTATAATATATATTGTATATACCCAATTAACAACTTTTTTATCTACAAACATTTGTAATCTTTAAGCAATTTTAATCTTATTATCTTATCTCATAATTTATATAGGATTATCAGTGGATGTGGTTGTTCTTTATTGGTTTTTACCATTATCCCTGCCCACTAAGATTTAGTAAGTATCCGTCATATGTTACAGTTTAAAAAAAATATTTAATTTCTGCCTGTTTCTCTCATTAACTTATTTAAGTAATCTCATTCAATAGGATTTTTATATACTTCAAATTTTCTATAAGTCATTCAAAGTATGTTGTTAAGAAAAATCGTAACCAAGTATGAAGCGTAAATTCAAACCCATTTTATTTGGTTTTTTGTTTGGTTTATCAATCCATGTTTTATTTTATTTGTTTTCTTTGGTTTATTTGGATAACTGAAAAAAATTACCGTTTAACTTAAATCATATACAAATAAACCATAAACCTAACCGATGAACATCCGATTTACATTCCACAAAGATTACAAAATTTGTTGTTAAGTTTTTAATCAATGTAATAGATTATTTGGAATAATTAATTCAATAATATGAAACAATTTTATTTTGCTTTTCATGAAATGATTTTTAATTACAAAATGATAAAATGCAATATTATAATTTATTGAGGTTATGTTTAATCCCTAGATATTACATATTGTAATTCAAAATTTAAAAACCACTGTTTTCTTCTATTTTTTTAATGTTCCTGATCTTATACTCTTTCTTCTTTTGAAAGCATCTCCTTCTTTCAGACTTAACAACGTCAAAGAATCCACGTTCATCTTCTACAGCAGTTAATTCATCTCAACGAAATTTACATAGTAAGTGAAATTATAACTTCTTAACTCATCATTTCCCAAATCAAAATCAACTTTTAGATTCAAATCATAATTCTACTTGGTTTTTTTGTAGATCCTCTTATGAGAACTCCTGTTTCAGATATCTCTAACAGATCTCTTCTTTCAGATATCACAAATGGTAGTAGTTCTTGAATTTGATTATAAGTATTCTTTTTTCCGTTTTATGTTTCTAAGTGGACTGATTCTTGTGTTTTGTACATATTATACTTTCTCTGTTATTTAGTTACTTCACCGAATGAAAGGCGTAAGCTTCGAAAATTAATACTTGATAATAAGAAATTAAAGAATGCGTGGTCATCATCAGCTGCTAATTCATCTCAACGAAATTTACGTAGTAAGAGTAATTATAACTTCTTAACTCATCATTTCACAAATCAAAATCAGTTTTCAGATTGAAATCATAATTCTATTTGGTTTTTTTGTAGGTCCTCTTACGAGAACTCCTGTTTCAGATATCTCTAACAGATTTCCTCTTTCAGATATCACAAATTGTAATACCTCTTGAATGTGATTATAAATATACTTTTTTCCGTTTTAGGTTTCTAAGGGGACTGATTGTTGTTTTTCGTACATATTATAATTTCTTTGTTATTTAGTTACTCCACCGAATGAAAGGCGTAAGCTTCAAAAATTAACACTTGATAATAAGAAATTGTTAAATGCATCGTCATCATCAACGAATGTTCGTAACATCTTTTCTAACAATGCAAATATGGTTGAATGTTCTGATTCTACGGATCAACATATGTACTCCATTGCGTGTCCAGCAGTTAGAAATGCTACTGGTTCTTTAATTTCAACTACACCAGGTTTGTATTTTGTTTCTTTATTATTTGTTTTGATAAACACATTACTAAACCACATACCGGTCTTAACATCAATGTTTTAACATTGGATGTTCATATAATGGCATTAACATAGGTACACCAGCAGATAGCAACCGTCGATATTCCATTACTTCTAGCATTATTAGCAGTAACAATCAGTCGATATTGGGTAGTAACTCTACGCTTACACGGCTGTCTTCTGGTAAACGTAACCTTGAGCGCAAGAAGCGTGATAATACTCCTGTACCTATGCTCTCTTTGAATTCCGATCAAGAAAATGTGTTTTTTTGCACTGATGAAGATCCTTATAAAGGGATATCTAAAGGTTTTAATCTATTTTATTTGTCACACCCCAACCAATGGCGGAAACATCGGGATGAGACGAAGTGTGAAGATTGCTCGAGACATCATAACGCTATTTGTGACAATAATTTAATAATCCAAATTTCATTTCCAAAATAAATGTCAAAACATTACAAGAAAAGCAAATAACAACATTGTTCAACATAACATAAACAAAATTGATACAACACTTTAAACCTAAACGTCTAAGTGAGTATTTAGGCATCTTTGCTATCCGTTTTCATTTCATCATCATCAACCTGTAACATGTTTAAAAATACAATTCAATGCAAAAGCAAAGGCGAGTATACAAGTTTGGTACGTACATAGCATAAGTTAAAAAGTGTGATCAATTCCTCATGGCAAGCATATGATTCAAGATAAACCTTAAATATGGCATGTGTCTAACATATCAAACCAAGAAAACGCAATATGCTCAAGACATAACCTCAAGTTTACGGGCGGGTCGTTAATCCTATAGCGCTACATATGTCAAGGTTTGGCTCGTACGAAGTTAATGATAAGTTCAACACATAAGAATAACCCAAGTTTAAAGTATCAAGTCATCACGTATACAAGCATGTTATAGGAACGTTCATGTGTTTAACAAAGTGTTCATGTGTAAGTTAATAGGTAAACATGTTACACCCCAAAAGTGGTAAAAGTAAAAAGGGGGAAATACGAGTATACTCACGGTTTACAAGTGGTGACTTGAAATTCCGAGAGCAAGTTTGTAGATGAATTAGTTCGGAGCACCTTGTCCTTCTACACAAGGAAACGTAGGTGTGTGAGTTTGGCGTATAACGGAAGATTATAGATTCGGAGTTTTTAATATATAGAAAGTAACATAGGTGAAAATAATCATCTTGTACGCATAACTCTTGTTCTTGACACTATTGAAACTCAAAAGAGTTGGTATGATTTCATGGATTCTAAGATCCATTAGAGTCGTAACAAGGGCATGGTCATAGATGATGTAACGTCCACTTAACAAATAACTATTAAGTCATCATCAAGTCTTAGTTACTTAGATGTATACATATAGAATAACTTAGATATTATATAGTTTACAAGTCTTATGATTCAAGCATGAGGTAGGAGATTAATGTCTCCATTTAGGTACCTCTTTGTGTCATAGAATACATACATGAGGTAGGAAGAACAAGCTTCCATTTAGGCACCTCTATTGTTCACCACTACACTTGTTGTTATAAACAACAAGGAGGGTCATGAACATACAAGTATCAAGGTATTAACAACAACTAATCTATAGCAAAACATCAAGTAATGAGTGGATTCTTATGAAGGATAGCCCAAGCTAATCCAACCATCACACATTCAACAAGTTTCACACTTGAACATTACTTGTGGGTAAAACCCTAATTAAAAACAGAAAGTTTATGAGGTTTTAACCTCTGATTTAGATGTCTCAACCTTGTTTTTAAGCTTAACCAACCATGGGATAAGTTGTAAGCATTAGGACATAGGTATGAGATGTGTTGGACACAAGTTGCATAGATTTAAACAAGTTTTTGATGAACATAAAAACAAACAGAAAGTTTATGGACTATTTCGGGGCATTTCCAGGTCTGATTTCTCCAAGGAGAAGTCTAGGAATCGAACCCCATGATTATACAAGCAAGTAGGAAAAAGAATCGAGTGAATCGGATAAGAATTGAGTGAGTTATGCTCATTTTCGTGAAGGGGTGTCAATCTACTCGAACCTTTGCTTTCAGCTACGGTTTGGAGGATGTTTTGAGAGTTTTTAGTGTTGCAAAAGTGGTAGGGAGGCTGGTTATAAGTGGTATTATAGGGGGAAGGATTAGGGTTTCAATGGGTTGGGCTTTGGAAGTGTTTAGAAGGGGTTACACCTTGAAACTAGCCCACAAAACCCAACTATATGGGGCTGAATTTTGCTGAATTTGGGCTGCCATGTTTCTTTAGTTTTTTATTTTTTTTAAACATTATAATGAGTAATTTTATTAGTTAAGTTGTGTAATAATATGCAACAATGTTTCCCCTAACTTGTAACAAGGTGAAATATGAAATAAAACATGATTTAACTAGGCAAAAAGTGTAATGTACAAGTATGTAACATGTTTGTAAGTAACAAGTATATGTCACATATTTACAAGTTCAACATATGTTTGTAAGTATCACAAAGAAGTATCAAATGATCTCATGATTAATCGTATTATGGTGTATGTATAGTATGTAACAAGGAAATGCAAGTTTTCATTCATGATCAAAATCTCGAGTTTACAACGAGTACTAGAAGGAACGAGTACAATGATACAAAGCTTCCAAAATTAGCAACACGAGTAAGACAAGCTATAAATAGAAAGTACAAAACACAGGGCGTTACAGTCTCCCCTCCTTTAGGAAATTTCGTCCCGAAATTTAGGAAGACTCAGGGAAAAGATGAGGATATTTCGATTTCATTTCGCTTTCGAGCTCCCAAGTAAATTCAGCGCCACGTTTTCCTTCCCATCGAACTTTGACAATAGGAATTCGACTGCGCCTCAATTGCTTGGTTCCTTGGTCCATGATTTCGACCGGTTTTTCTACAAAGTGAAGTGTTTCGTTGACTTGCAAGTCTTCGAGAGGAACGTGGAGTCCTTCGTCAGCTAGGCATTTCTTTAAGTTGGACACATGGAAGACAGGGTGTACATTGCTGAGTCCTTCAGGCAGGTCCAGTCTATACGCAACCTTGCCAATCCTTTCGAGAATCTTGAAAGGACCAACGTAGCGAGGTGCGAGTTTCCCTTTCTTGCCAAATCGAACCACGCCTTTCCAAGGGGATACCTTGAGAAGCACGTTGTCACCTGTCTCGAATTCCATAGGTTTGCGTCCTTTGTCAGCGTAACTCTTCTGTCGGTTCCTGGCTTTCAATAAGTTGTCTCGAACCTGTAAAATCTTGTCCGTAGCCTCTTGTATAAGCTCAGGACCGGTGATTTGGGCTTGACCAATCTCGTGCCAAGAAATAGGCGAACGGCACTTGCGACCATACAATGCTTCGAAAGGAGCCATTTGGATACTCGTGTGATAGCTGTTATTGTACGAGAATTCAGCCAAGGGCAAGTATGAATCCCAGTTGCCACCAAAATCTATTACGCATGAACGAAGCATATCCTCTAAGGTTTGGATAGTACGCTCGGTTTGACCGTCAGTCTGAGGATGGAAGGCGGTGCTAAGGTTAAGCTTAGTACCCATAGCAGATTGAAAAGTTTCCCAAAGACGAGACGTAAAACGAGCATCACGATCAGAAATGATATCAATGGGCGTCCCATGACGACAGATGATTTCCTTCATGTAGACCTTAGCCAATTTCTCGACTTTGAAGTCTTCACGAATGGGGAGGAAGTGAGCTGATTTGGTCAATCGGTCAACGACGACCCATATGCTGTCATGACCAGCTGTAGTGCGAGGAAGCTTAGTGATGAAATCCATGGCAATGCTCTCCCACTTCCAAACGGGAATTATTGGTTGTTCGAGCAAGCCAGAGGGACGTTGATGTTCGGCTTTTACTTTGGAACACGTAAGACATTTAGAAACGAAGGTGGCTATATCCTTCTTCATTCCAGGCCACCAATAGGAAGTACGCATATCATGGTACATCTTATCAGCACCAGGGTGAATAGAATATTTCGTGTTATGGGCCTCCTTCATCAGGAAATTGCGAAGATCGTCACGATTGGGAATCCAGATGCGATTGAGATAGTATAGAATACCATCGGGTTTGGACACGAGACTATTCTCAGCACCACATTGCATTTCGTTGTAGAGGTTACCCTCATTAACGGATGTATACTGGGCGTTACGTATGCGATTTTGAAGATCGTGGACGAGTTGGAAACAACGGATACTTTGGACGTGAGTTTTACGACTAAGGGCGTCGGCTACTACATTCGCCTTACCCGGGTGGTATTTGATTTCGCAATCATAGTCGTTTAACAATTCCACCCAACGACGTTGACGCATGTTTAGTTCCTTTTGATTGAAGATGTGTTGAAGGCTCTTATGGTCGGTGAAGACTACACATTTAGTACCATAAAGGTAGTGTCGCCAAATCTTCAATGCAAAAACGACCGCACCAAGTTCAAGGTCGTGAGTAGTATAGTTTTTCTCATGAATTTTGAGTTGCCTCGATGCGTAAGCGATAACTTTGTCACGTTGCATAAGGACACAACCAAGACCAAGGTTTGAAGCGTCGCAATACACAACGAAATCATCGTTACCATCAGGAAGCGTTAGGATAGGAGCATTGCAAAGCATGTCCTTGAGCGTTTGAAAAGACTCTTCTTGTTCGGGACCCCAAACAAAAGGTCTCTCTTTTTGAGTCAAGGAGGTCAAAGGAACAGCGATTTTCGAAAAGTTGGAGATAAAACGACGGTAGTAACCAGCAAGACCAAGAAACGAACGGATTTCGGACGGAGATTTAGGTGCGACCCAATTTTTCACAGCTTCGATTTTTGCGGGATCAGCGTGAATACCAAGTTTGTTGACAGTGTGACCAAGGAATTGAACTTCTTGTAACCAAAATTCACACTTGGAGAATTTGGCATATAGGTGTTCAGTACGAAGGAGTTCAAGAATAAGGCGCAAGTGTTGCTCATGCTCTGCTTGCGTCTTGGAATAGATGAGGATATCGTCGATGAAGACGATCACAAAACGGTCCAAGTATGCTTTGCACACGCGGTTCATTAAGTCCATAAAGACAGCAGGTGCGTTGGTCAAACCAAAGGGCATGACCACGAACTCATAATGACCATAACGCGTACGAAAGGCGGTTTTAGGCACATCTTCTTCGAGTACTCGAAGTTGATGATACCCAGAACGAAGATCGATCTTTGAAAAGCAGGTTGCGCCTTGCAATTGATCGAAGAGGTCATCAATGCGAGGAAGAGGGTATCGATTCTTGATAGTAAGCTTGTTGAGCTCACGATAGTCAATACACATACGAAAGGACCCATCTTTCTTCTTGACGAATAAAACGGGAGCGCCCCAAGGAGAAGTACTAGGGCGTATGAAGCCTTTGTTAAGAAGCTCTTGAAGTTGACTCGAGAGCTCTTGCATCTCAGAGGGTGCTAAACGATAGGGGGACTTAGCGACAGGCGTAGCGCCAGGCACTAAATCGATGCGAAAATCGACAGAACGAGCAGGAGGAGGACCAGGAAGGTCTTCGGGAAATACATCCGGAAAGTCACGTACAACAGGAACGTCACTTATGCTTGGGCCTTTATCCTTCTTTTCCACGATGTGGGCGAGAAAGGCGAAGGTACCCTTGCGTAAGCACTTGTTTGCCTTGATGCATGACATAAGCTTAAGGCCTTGAGAAGGCTTTTCACCATAGACGTGTAGAGAATCACCATTTGGAAGAGGCAAGCGAATAAACTTCTCAGAACAGACAACTTCAGCACGAACTCGCCTAAGCCAGTCCATACCTACTATGACGTCGAAACTACCCATTTGCATAGGTATGAGATCGATTGAGAACGTATGATCGTTAAGGATTAGTGAACAATTGGAGAGAACAGAATTGACTTTGACGGTTTTACCATTAGCAACTTCGACAGCGAAAGATTTTGGCAACTTAGAGCGTTTACACTTGAGCAAAGACTCGAATTCTAACGACACAAAACTTTTATCGGCACCAGTATCAAATAGGCATGAAGCATAGACATGGTTAATGAGAAACGTACCAGTGATGACGTCGTTTGCATTTTGAGCCTGAGCTGTGGTGAGAAGGAAAGCTCGACCCCTAGCGGGTTCTTGAACCTGTTGTTGTTGTTGGGGTTGTGGCTGTGGTTGTTGCTGTCGAGGTTGTTGTGGTTGATATCGTTGAGGACACACATTGGCCATGTGGTTGGTATCACCACACGTGAAGCATGCTCGCACAGGGGCGACTTGATTTGGAGCCAAAAGAGCTTGGTTTTGGTAGGCCTGTGGGGGGATACGACAGTATGGCGAGAGATGCCCATACCGGCCACACTTGTCACACTTTCGACAATGAGCGTTTGGGGGGTGATGATATCGGCATTTGTCGCACTTTGGGTGCGTTCCAGTATAAACCTTGCGTTCACCATTGAAAGCAGGCACAGTTTGAAGGGGTTGTGGGTTTGGCGGAGTGACGACCGCGCAGTTTTGGCTTGAAGCCTTCCGCTTCTTGCCTTGGTTTCTCTTAGATTGCTGGGAGGGTTTAGACTCATTAGGGGAGTCAATGGTGGCTTGGTGCGCATTCTTTGTTGAAACCTTGTCAAAGGTTCCATGAAGAACACAATTGTTGTTAAGTTCGGTAGCTATGCGGTACGCGTCTTCAATGGTTTGAGGGTTGGCAGATGCAAGATGGTTTGTTAAAGAAGGTGCAACACAACGAATGAATTTGGCCACGGTTTTGGGGGCGGTTTCTACTTGACCAGGGCATAGAACACTAAGCTGCTTGAAGCGTGTAATCAAACCATCCATGTCACTCCCTTTTTGCGTGAGGTTCCAGAATTCATTTTCCAACTTTTGGAGTTCGTGAGGGGGACAAAAGTGATCCTTCATAAGTTGTTTGAGATCGTCCCACGGCATAGCGTGTGCGACCTCGTTTCCTCTCTTGTTACGCTCAGTTGTCCACCACTCAAGTGCCTTTTCACGAAACACACCGGTTGCATTCAAGGTTCTTAGTTCGTCAGGGCAACCACTTTGCAAGAAGGTAAGCTCGATGGCATCAAACCAGTTCATCATGGCGGTAGCGCCATTCTTGCCGGTAAATTCTAAGGGTTTACAAGCCATGAAGTGCTTAAATTGGAAGGTCGATTTGGGTTTGTCGGCCTTTGAGTCGACCGAACCATAGGGTGAATCGGTTTGGATCTTGCTAACAATGTCGGGTAGGACCTTTGCAAATTGTTTAGCCATAAACTTCATACAATCCTTTTGGGACATGGCGGAGGAGGTCGAACCCTTCTTTGACTTGAGTTTCTTGGATGAACTAGAAGACATCTAAAAGATTTGAAAGAGAAGGGAAAGGATGAGACTTTGATCATTAATTGAAAACAAGGTTTGTGTATGCAAAGCAAGTAGATGTTCAAGTACCAAGTAAAGTTCACATAAAGCATAAGTTTCCAACACACATTCAACATGTATAGCACATAAGTTGCGAATAGGAAAATATAAATTTAGTTGGTTCATGAGAATTATTATTGTTTGTGATTGCGATAATGTGCGACATGATCAAAACGACATTTCGAAATGAATGAACGTTCAAGTATAAAATCACATATAAATTGAGATACATAAAAGAGAGGCTCAATAAAACATAGGAATGTTTCGGGTAGAGAAACGTCGACAATTCCAAAGTGGGTCGAAAGTCCTTTCGATTTAGAGATATTGTGCTTTGGCCTATAAGTAAGATACTCTCGTCGAGAAGCGATTAACGGTATCTTACCCTTCCGGTTACTACACATCTCTAAATGATTGGAACATTCGGGACTTTGGCGAGAATAAAAAAAATCAAGGAATGGGACTTAATCGACAAGATGCGGGTTTCACCCCTAACTTGACGATTTCGTACCCTAAATGTGGTTGGTACTTGTCGGCCAAAATAAAATTTTGACACTTTGACAAGGGTCCACTAGAGTTGAAATGGAAATTACCATTAAGTTGTGGATGTCACTCCTAGCTTAATGGTGAAATTTCGTGCAAAAATAGATTAAAGGTAGAGTGAGAGTCGTTTACCAAATTGTGGGTTTCACGCCTATTTTGGTAAAGTTGTCTCGTTGATGTTACAAGAGTATAAAATAGCAAAAGTGTATTCGTGTTAGCCTTAGGAAAGGCACATAAATTTATTAACAAGAAGTGTAGCTAGGAAGCATGTAAGATAGAGCACAAATGTTTTAAACAACAAATAAGAGACAAAGTTCCTAAAACTATAGACTAGGGCAAAAGCATGGCAATTTTCCTAATTCCCATAGTTATGGCTCTGATACCAATCTGTCACACCCAACCAATGGCGGAAACATCGGGATGAGACGAAGTGTGAAGATTGCTCGAGACATCATAACGCTAATTTGTGACAATAATTTAATAATCCAAATTTCATTTCCAAAATAAATGTCAAAACATTACAAGAAAAGCAAATAACAACATTGTTCAACATAACATAAACAAAATTGATACAACACTTTAAACCTAAACGTCTAAGTGAGTATTTAGGCATCTTTGCTATCCGTTTTCACTTTCATCATTCATCAACCTGGTGCCATATGCTAGCTCTACCTCATAATTCACTTTTAAGGTTTTGACAGGTATATTCAACAATTTGCAAAATTTATGATCTACGAAAGACTTATCAGCGCCCGAATCAAAAAGTACTCTTGCAAAGATATCATTTACGAGAAAAGTACCTGTGATCACGTTGTCATCCAGCACTGCTTCTTTCGCCTCCATCCTGAAGACTCTAGCATTGTTCTTCTTGGCCTCTTCAGGCTTCTTGGCATATTTAGGGTAGTTGCTTTTAATGTGCCCCTTCTCGTTGCAGTTATAGCAAGTTGCATCTTTTATCTTCTTGCAGTCCACAGTCTTGTTGTCCTTGGACTTGCACAACCCGCAAGCATACGACTTCGACTGAGTCTGCGAGTTTGATTCGAGCCTACACTTTCCAAAGTGATGTCTCTTGCAAGTCTTGCACTTGGGCTTCTCACCAGACTGTTGCCCATCCTTCCTTGACTCCGACCCCCTCTTGTTATCACTGTTTCCACGGTGTTTCTTGCTCGACCTCCGTGAAGTATCATCTTCACGCTTTCTTTCTCAGCTTCTTTGTTCCTTAGCGATCTTTGTCGGACCGCATCCAGATTAAGGGACAAAGATATATCGGCTACAGATCGAAAGGTCGCTGGCCGAGAGGCCTTCACGCTTGCCTTTATTTCGGGGGCTAACCCACCGATGAAACGAGCGATTCTCTTTGGCTCCGGGTGTCACACCCCAACCAATGGCGGAAACATCGGGATGAGACGAAGTGTGAAGATTGCTCGAGACATCATAACGCTATTTGTGACAATAATTTAATAATCCAAATTTCATTTCCAAAATAAATGTCAAAACATTACAAGAAAAGCAAATAACAACATTGTTCAACATAACATAAACAAAATTGATACAACACTTTAAACCTAAACGTCTAAGTGAGTATTTAGGCATCTTTGCTATCCGTTTTCATTTCATCATCATCAACCTGTAACATGTTTAAAAATACAATTCAATGCAAAAGCAAAGGCGAGTATACAAGTTTGGTACGTACATAGCATAAGTTAAAAAGTGTGATCAATTCCTCATGGCAAGCATATGATTCAAGATAAACCTTAAATATGGCATGTGTCTAACATATCAAACCAAGAAAACGCAATATGCTCAAGACATAACCTCAAGTTTACGGGCGGGTCGTTAATCCTATAGCGCTACATATGTCAAGGTTTGGCTCGTACGAAGTTAATGATAAGTTCAACACATAAGAATAACCCAAGTTTAAAGTATCAAGTCATCACGTATACAAGCATGTTATAGGAACGTTCATGTGTTTAACAAAGTGTTCATGTGTAAGTTAATAGGTAAACATGTTACACCCCAAAAGTGGTAAAAGTAAAAAGGGGGAAATACGAGTATACTCACGGTTTACAAGTGGTGACTTGAAATTCCGAGAGCAAGTTTGTAGATGAATTAGTTCGGAGCACCTTGTCCTTCTACACAAGGAATCGTAGGTGTGTGAGTTTGGCGTATAACGGAAGATTATAGATTCGGAGTTTTTAATATATAGAAAGTAACATAGGTGAAAATAATCATCTTGTACGCATAACTCTTGTTCTTGACACTATTGAAACTCAAAAGAGTTGGTATGATTTCATGGATTCTAAGATCCATTAGAGTCGTAACAAGGGCATGGTCATAGATGATGTAACGTCCACTTAACAAATAACTATTAAGTCATCATCAAGTCTTAGTTACTTAGATGTATACATATAGAATAACTTAGATATTATATAGTTTACAAGTCTTATGATTCAAGCATGAGGTAGGAGATTAATGTCTCCATTTAGGTACCTCTTTGTGTCATAGAATACATACATGAGGTAGGAAGAACAAGCTTCCATTTAGGCACCTCTATTGTTCACCACTACACTTGTTGTTATAAACAACAAGGAGGGTCATGAACATACAAGTATCAAGGTATTAACAACAACTAATCTATAGCAAAACATCAAGTAATGAGTGGATTCTTATGAAGGATAGCCCAAGCTAATCCAACCATCACACATTCAACAAGTTTCACACTTGAACATTACTTGTGGGTAAAACCCTAATTAAAAACAGAAAGTTTATGAGGTTTTAACCTCTGATTTAGATGTCTCAACCTTGTTTTTAAGCTTAACCAACCATGGGATAAGTTGTAAGCATTAGGACATAGGTATGAGATGTGTTGGACACAAGTTGCATAGATTTAAACAAGTTTTTGATGAACATAAAAACAAACAGAAAGTTTATGGACTATTTCGGGGCATTTCCAGGTCTGATTTCTCCAAGGAGAAGTCTAGGAATCGAACCCCATGATTATACAAGCAAGTAGGAAAAAGAATCGAGTGAATCGGATAAGAATTGAGTGAGTTATGCTCATTTTCGTGAAGGGGTGTCAATCTACTCGAACCTTTGCTTTCAGCTACGGTTTGGAGGATGTTTTGAGAGTTTTTAGTGTTGCAAAAGTGGTAGGGAGGCTGGTTATAAGTGGTATTATAGGGGGAAGGATTAGGGTTTCAATGGGTTGGGCTTTGGAAGTGTTTAGAAGGGGTTACACCTTGAAACTAGCCCACAAAACCCAACTATATGGGGCTGAATTTTGCTGAATTTGGGCTGCCATGTTTCTTTAGTTTTTTATTTTTTTTAAACATTATAATGAGTAATTTTATTAGTTAAGTTGTGTAATAATATGCAACAATGTTTCCCCTAACTTGTAACAAGGTGAAATATGAAATAAAACATGATTTAACTAGGCAAAAAGTGTAATGTACAAGTATGTAACATGTTTGTAAGTAACAAGTATATGTCACATATTTACAAGTTCAACATATGTTTGTAAGTATCACAAAGAAGTATCAAATGATCTCATGATTAATCGTATTATGGTGTATGTATAGTATGTAACAAGGAAATGCAAGTTTTCATTCATGATCAAAATCTCGAGTTTACAACGAGTACTAGAAGGAACGAGTACAATGATACAAAGCTTCCAAAATTAGCAACACGAGTAAGACAAGCTATAAATAGAAAGTACAAAACACAGGGCGTTACACCGGGGTTACCAGATATGGAACCAACCGGGACATCGTGTTGAAGCTCGTTAGGTAAGCTTGGCAGTCAAGGTTTGTCATCACCAATGACAGGAAGTCAGTCTCTATCTTTTCAACCTCATGTTGAGGGCAGTAATTCTCCTTGATGAGAGAAACGAATTCCTCCCATGTCATGCTGTATAGAACAGCCTTTCCCGAGGCCTGAACCAACGACCTCCACCAAGACAGGGCCTCGCCCTTGAATGATTAAGACACAAACTTTACCACGTCTCTTTCTGCACAGCCGCTGATGTCCACCACGGTGTCCATCTCGTCAAGCCACGTCATACAATCGACCGCTCCTTTTTCCCTAGTGAAGTCCCGGGGTTTGCATGATACAAAGTACTTGTAGGTACAGCCTCTGGCGCGAGATGCGTCTGTAACAACTGCCACTAAAATCAATAATTAGGACAATAATTAGTCAATAAGAAAACCCTAATTGAGACACCCAATTAATTCTGCACTAGCCCTAAAATTTTCAGAACAATCGGAATCAGGATCAGGGCCCCTAAAACTCAAGGGGGGGGCAAACCCTAGTTGATAATAATCTAAAATAAAACGTTGCAAACTTCTGATTGGTTAATTTGTTGAATCACCCAAGCTAGTCCCGAGCCTAGGCAGCCTGTAATTAGACTGCTTAGCTTACGGACCGTAAGGGATCAGGCATACAGTCCGTAAGGGAGTCCCAAAAATTACTATAAATAGCCGACATTGGCACTCACCTGTAGAAGTTAAAACGACGTAAAAAGTTTCTGTATACGTCGAGTTATAGCTGTTATATCACAATTAAACACACACGATCACGAGGTGCTGCCGTAATCAGGGTAATAACTCAATCGCTATTACGATTCAACGTCCGGTCGATTATAACTATCCAACGATTGTCCGAGTGCTGCTCAAATTGAGCTTGTACTTTGTTATTCATTGTGATTTCGACTTGAATGTTTGAGTGCTGTTCGAATTCGGACTATGCTCTGTCATTCGTTGTGAATCCATTGGATTATTAAGTATCGCACTTGATAATAGTTGTGAGGGTTTAATCTCGTGAATTGACGTAACTACTGAATTAGTTACTAATCCCGTTTGTGTGTGCATTGTTATTTAAATTAGGTTAGAAGGCTAATCAGTAAAGCTTATACTCTGCTCGTAAATCTGCAATGTGAGTCATTCCTCTTTTATAAACTCTTTTCTCACAGTTTGTGAGTCATTCTCTTTTTATCAAACTGTTTTACAAAACTCCAAGTTATTTTCAAAGTTATAGTTACAGTGATTAAGTCTATGTAATCACCAAGTTACAGCCGGTATGTGGGGTTTTGTATACATTACTTATTTCCCGTCACACTTGGACAAACGGGTGGCCAAGGGGTGATCTGACCACAGTCACAGACACCATTAGACAAATGGGCTAGCCAATGGATGGTCGAGTGACAAATACTGTGGGTAGTTGGTTTGATATCAGAAACATTGTAATTCCCCTTAATACTGTAAATTATAACCAATGTGTCGTTTTCAGCAAAATGAATGATTCACTCAGTATTTCCCCGCTGACAAAACCTTTTTCAAACATGTTTCAGGTGATCTGGTATGAGCAAAGAAAAGTTCCATGAAGCACTCCCAGCTTAGAAAAGTGGCTCAATGTAAATAAATAAATGAACATGTTTTGAAAATAAAGATTTCCCTGAGAAATCACATTATTGTAAATTTCGGGAATTTATCCCTAAGTTATGAAACGAGCAGTTTAAACTATTGAAAGATCCTGTTTTAAAAAGACTTCCGCTGACGCTTAAATTAAATACCACGGGATTCCTGTCCCGCGGCTCCTGAAACGGGTCAAACCGGGTCGGGGGCCGTGACAGGAAAAGGTGGTATCAGAGCCACTGTTTTAAGCTTACTGATTAAGCTCACTGTTCTAATTAATTTAAGTTTATTGAAAATTTTTGTCATTCTGTGAATATATGCTTATTAACTGATTAATTGTTAAAATTACAGTATGGGTAAACAAAAGACTTATGCTATCTACCGCAAATTAGATAGTACACCTAAAGAACAGGGAACCTCTTCCTCCAAATCTCCCACCAATTTAGAAGAAGGAATCTTTGTCCGTAAGGCAAATTATGAAAATCCGCTTATACCAGAGAAAAGGAATTTGATTATTAGGAAGGGTCAAGAGAAAAAGAAACCCCAAACCAAGAGAGTGAGGTTTAACCCGGAAATTCAGGAAATTAACAGTAATCCACCAGGGGAAAATAACTTAGATGAAAAATGGGCAAATCTGTATCTACTCGCTACCGTAGCAGAAAATGCAAATCTTTAAGTTTTAAATCTAGAAATATTTACTTCCCAGTAAATAAATAAATAGATCTGAGTGTGTTCTGTTGCTGTTATGTTGTACAAATTAGTGTGCAATAAAAATGTTTATTTGTTAAGCTTTGTTCCAAAGTTTTAACTTAGCATTTTGTGCATTTTGCATATATGCCGTACAGCATGAATGAGATGTCGGAAGCGTTTCAGAACCTCAACCTCTATCCTGTGCCAATTGAAGTCTCCCACAACTTCACTGGTTACATTGCTGACATAGAGGAACCTCTGGAATTCCAAGCTCCACCGCTGGAAAAAGCAAAACCTAAAAAGAAGAGAAGATATGTAGGGTGGCGAAAGGTGCGCAGAAGGAAACCTAGGAGAATCCCTAAAATAGAAAATCCTGTAAGTGTGAGCAAGGGAAAAGAAATAGAAACCGGAGAAAGTTCCAAGCCAGCAGAAATAGGGATAGACCTAAAGCAAAAAGGAATAGAGATCGGAGAAAAGCTCTAAACAGTCTGAGGAAATCACATTCCAGGACGAAATAGACCGCCTACTGGATAATTGTGATGTTCTAGAGCCTATCAACGATAATCTCTTCTCTTATCCTACTACAACCCAATTCCCAATAAACCTAGGACCAGCTATCCAGACCCACTAGTTCACACCCGACCATTAGGCCAAATGGAGGAATGGTGGACCAATGACTGGCAATTCCAAAATATAGTTAATAATCCCTATTAGTTTTCTCTCACAGTTTGATCCAGAACCTATCCCTAATCCGCCAATGAGCTATGAAAATTTAGCTGAACTACGTCAGTTTGGTGAAGAACTGATAGGCATCGGGAATAGGATCCGGGAAATGGGGGAGCAAATTTCTTGGAAGTACGACGAGAGGGAGCGTCGTTACTGAAACTGCCAGTGAACCAAAAGATAGGAGGGGTTTGGAGAAGTTTGTTTGTATTATAACTAATATAGTAAAACTGATTCTGTAAAATGGGCAATAAAACACTGTAAGATAAAAGTGTGTATTGAAGCAGGTATAATATATAAAACAAAACCGAAGTCGAGGCATCGACAATTTTGGCTATGCTTGCATGTTATAATGATCTGTGTATTTATCTGTGATTTTGTTATCAATAATTAGACACTAATAATTTCTATTAATATTCCGGAATACGTTTACTAGGAATTAATTGTGGTTCAGCAGGTTTCTGAACAGCAACCACAATTTCTGGAATAGCATTGGCTATCCCTTGAGCAATAAAGTGCTCAATATCTTGTCTAGTTATAATTTCTATTAATACTAAAATTTAGCAGATGGAAAAACGCTAATAGTGAACCAGTTAATGAAGTAAACCAGTTTGAGCAAAATCAGGAAGATCAATATATAACTAGACAAGATATTGAGCACTTATTGCTCCAAGGGATAGCCAATGCTATTCCAGAAATTGTGGTTGCTGTTCAGAAACCTGCTGAACCACAATTAATTCCTAGTAAACGTATTCCGGAAGATAACCGGCAGTAACAGCATAAATGGAGGCGGCAATCATAACAATCATGATCCGCAACAGGCCCCACTCCCTAAGAGAATGAAAGCTGCAACGCCTGGTTGCACTTACAAAGAATTTCTTGCCTGTAAACCCGCAGAATTTGCAGGTAATGAAGGGGCAACTGCAACACTGCGTTGGTTAGAGAAAAACCGAAGGCAGTAATTGCAATAAGTAAATGTGCTGAAGAAGATCAAGGTGATGTATGCCATCAAAACTTGTTCAAAGAAGGGGCGCTAGAATGGTGGAAAACGGTGCTACTAAGCAAAAGGAAAGAAGGGTGGTCCTATGCGATGAATTGGGAAGAATTTAAGAGGTCTTGTAGAAAGAAAATTTTGTCCCGAATACGAGAAGGAACAAATGGCAAAACAAGTTCCAGAGTCATCGTATGTTAGGGTGTAGACTGTCGAGGATATACTTCGACATTCTTCGAATATGCGAGAGTGGTACCTTCCCTGGCTTTGCCAGAACCGATGGTACTTATTTCCCGTTATATTTGGGGATTAATCGGAGAAATCCGTAACATCGTTAAAGGCTGCGAGACCACGCACGATTGACGATGCTGTGGAATTAGCTAATACCTTAACCGATGAACTAGTCCGCACCAGAGAAGAAGATCGCCAAGAAGGAATTGGCTCAGAAGATTACCAAGGATTTCACGTGGGTAATAGTAACAATAAGTTCAAAAAGAGGGGAACAGGGGCAATCCTCATCACCTCCTTTCTGCAGAAATTGCAAAAAGAAACACTATGGACAGTGCGATATATTTTGCAACTTCTGCAAGGCGAAAAGGACATCATGAAGAAGACTGTAGAAGGAAAACAAGAGTCTGTTATAACTGCAGAGAAACAGGACATTTCCAGTCTGAATGTCCTAAGTTAGCTAAACCAGCAGACAGTAGAGCTAAAACAACCGAAGGAACTACTAAGAAAAAATGCACGAGCATTCCAGCTGACCACTCAAGAAAGCCAAACTCATTCCAGACGTGATAGCGGGTACGTTCTTAGTGCATAACGTCTATGCAAAAGTATTATTTGATTCTGGTGCAAACCAAAGTTTCATTAATACTGCATTATGCCAAGCTCCTTAACTTACCTCTTAACTACCCTTAGGCAGATTTAATACAGTCGAAAACAGCAGAAGGGAATTCTGTTAACATAGACAAGATTTTTGCAAGAAGAAAAGATAGGAATTATTAGGCCATAAGTTTTCTGCAAACCTATTACCTATGAAATTAGCTGGATTCGATGTAGTGTTAGGAATGGATTGGTTAATAGCCAACCATGCTCGAATCCTGTGTGATAAGAATTCCGTAGAAATCCGTACCCCCACAGGAGAAGTAATTCTAATTACAGGAGATAGACCTCGGAAGCCGCTAAAATTCATTTCAGTAAATGAAATTGGCTAGTTATTCAAGGAAACAAGAAATGGGTGTATATGATTTCTGTAATCATTAACACTAAAAGTAAGGAACTCCAGGACATCCCTATAGTTTTAGAATACCCAGATGTTTTTCCAGAAGAATTACCTGGTTTACAACCGGATAGGGAAGTAGAGTTTAGAATTCATCTAATTCCAGGTACTACACCAATAGCTAAGACACCTTATCGAGTAGCACCTACTGAAATGCTAGAATTGAAAAAGCAGTTAGATGAATTACTAAGCAAAGGATTTATACAACCTAGTTCATCCCCTTGGGGTGCACCAGTGTTGTTTGTGAAAAAGAAAGATGGATCAATGAGAATGTGTATCGATTATAGGGAATTGAATAAAGTCACAATTAAGAACCGATACCCATTACCTAGGATTGATGATCTTTTTTGATCAATTGCAAGGAGCTAGGTATTTCTCTAAGATAGACTTAAGATCTGGATATCACTAGCTGAAAGTGCAAGAGGAGGACATACCTAAAACTGCTGTCAGAACTAGGTATGGTCATTATGAGTTTACAGTCATGCCCTTTGGATTAACAAATGCTCCAGCTGCATTTATGGACATGATAAATAGAATCTGTAAACCATACTTGGATAAATTTGTAATCGTGTTCATTGACAATATACTCATTTATTCCAAAAGTCAGGAGGAACATTGTGAGCACTTACATGCACTCTTAACTTTGTTAAGAAAGGAAAAGCTTTATGCCAAATCTCGAAGTGCGAATTCTGGCTACAAGAAGTGCAATTTTTAGGTCATATGGTGAATCACGAAGGAACTCACGTAGATCCTGCTAAAATAGAAGCAATCACGAATTGGAAAGCTCTACGAACGGCTATGGAAAGTTTTCTAGGAAGCTGGTTTAATTTATTAAAGATTTCTCTAAGATAGCTGTACCTTTAACTAAGCTAACCTGTAAAGCCGTTAAGTTTGAATGGGGATCTAGACAAAAGGAAGCTTTTATATTCAGCACAAATTGACAAATGCTCCAATTTTAGCTTTACCCGAAGGAACCGAGGATTTTGAAGTATACTGTGATGCTTCAAAATTTGGATATGGATGTATGTTGATGCAACGCAAAAGGTAATGCGTATGCCTCTAGGCAATTGAAAAAGCACGAAGAAAATTATACAACTCATGATCTAGAGTTAGGAGCCATAATTTTCGCCCTTAAGATTTGGAGACATTATCTGTATGGAAGTAAGTTTACTATCTATACGGACCATAAAAGTTTAAGGTATATATTTGGGCAAAAAGAGTTAAATATGAGGCAAAGAAGGTGGATGGAAATCCTAAGTGATTACGACTGTGATATTCAATATCACGAAGGAAAGGCAAACGTAGTCGCAGACGCCTTGAGTCGTAAGTATCAATGAAAAGCTAAAGCGAGTCCATGCTCTTAGGTTAAATCTACAATTTTTAATAATTGAAGATTCAGGGAACGGCAATCAAGGACGATGCCGAAGGAAATGAAAGGTTACCTAAAGGAATTAGAACAAGGAAAAGATGGAATTTGGAGATTCACAAAACGAATTTGGGTACCTAAGCAAGGAGAATTAAAATAAGATTTTAGAAGAATCTCATAAATCAAGGTATACTGTACATCCGGGGAATAATAAGATGTACCAAGATTTAAGAGATAATTTTTGGTGGATAGGAATGAAAAGGATATATACTATCTAAGTGTCTAACCTGTTCACAAGTTAAAGCCGAACATCAGAAACCTTCAGGACTACTACAACAGTTAGAAATGCCTGTATGGAAATGGGAACTCATAACAATGGATTTTGTTACTAAGTTACCCAAAACCAGAAAAGGCAATGATGCTATTTGGGTAATTGTGGATCGATTAACCAAATCAGCTCATTTTCTACCAATGAAGGAAACCTTTAGCATGGAAAGGTTAGCCAAGTTGTATGTAGATGAAGTAGTATCCTTACATGGAGTCCCACTCTCCATTGTATCGGATAGAGATAGTCGTTTTACTTCCCGTTTCTGGACAAGTTTCCAAGAAGCAATGGGAACGCGACTTAATTTGAGTACTGCATATCATCCTCAGCGGACGGACAAAGTGAAAGGACGATACAAACCCTGGAAGACATGCTCCGAGCATGTGTAATTGACTTTGGTGGTAATTGGGATAGCCATTTACCATTAATTGAATTCTCCTATAACAATAGTTATCATTCGAGCATCGAAGCTGCTCCATTCGAAGCACTGTATGGACGCAAGTGCAGAACTCCCGTTTGTTGGGCAGAGATAGGAGAAAGTCAATTATCAGGACCAGAAATTGTAAAGAGACCATAGACAAAATAACCCAAATCAAGAAGAAAGATTGAAGACTGCTAGAGATCGCCAGAAAAAGCTATGCAGACAATCGCCGTAAGCCATTAGAATTTCAAGTCGGAGACAAAGTACTTTTGAAAGTATCTCCTTGGAAAGGAGTAGTACGATTCGGTAAGAAAGGAAAACTGAGTCCAACATATGTTGGACCATTCCCAGTGATCCAACAATAGGACCAGTAGCTTATCGTTTACAACTACCAGAAGAAATTAGCTGGAGTACATGATGTGTTTCATGTATCCAATCTCAAGAAATGTTTAATCAGACGAATCCCTAGTAGTACCTCTTCAAGATATAGAGGTAAATGAAAACTGAAATTCGTAGAGAAAACCCTTACAAATAGAAGACCGGAAAATCAAGTTTCTCAAAACACAAACGACTAGTGCTAGTAAAAGTCAAATGGGAATCCAGGAGAGGACCAGAGTACATTTGGGAACTGGAATCAGAAATAAAGCGAAAGTACCCTCATCTATTTCAGTAAATCTCGAGGACGAGATTTTTCTCAAGGTGGGAGAGATGTAACAACTGCCCTAAAATCAATAAATTAGGACAATAATTAGTCAATCAGAAAACCCTAATTGAGACACCTAATTAATTCTGCACTAGCCCTAAAATTTTCAGAACAATCGGAGTCAGGATCAGGGCCCCTAAAACTCAAGGGGGGCAAACCTAGTGATAATAATCTAAAATAAAACGTTGCCAAACTTCTGATTGGTTAATTTGTTGAATCACCCAAGCTAGTCCCGAGCCTAGGCAGCCTAAATAATAGACCGCTTAGCTTACGGACCGTAAGGATCAGGCATACGGTCCGTAAGGGAGTCCCCAAAAATACTATAAATAGCGACATTGGCACTCACCTGTAGAAGTTAAAACGACGTAAAAAAGTTTCTGTATACGTCGAGTTATAGCTGTTATACACAATTAAACACACACGATCACGAAGGTGCTGCCGCAATCAGAGGTAATAACTCAATCGCTATTAACGATTCAACGTCCGATCGATTATAACTATCCAACGATTGTCCGAGTGCTGCTCAAATTGAGCTTGTACTTTGTTATTCAATGTGATTTCGACTTGAATGTTTGAGTGCTGTTCGAATTCGGACTATGCTCTGTCATTCGTTGTGAATCCATTGGATTATTAAGTATCGCACTTGATAATAGTTGTGAGGGTTTAATCTCGTGAATTGACGTAACTGCTGAATTAGTTACTAATCCCGTTTGTGTGTGCATTGTTATTTAAATTAGGTTAGAAGGCTAATCAGTAAAGCTTATACTCTGCTCGTAAATCTGCAATGTGAGTCATTCCTCTTTTATAAACTCTTTTCTCACAGTTTGTGAGTCATTCTCTTTTTATCAAACTGTTTTACAAAACTCCAAGTTATTTTCAAAGTTATAGTTACAGTGATTAAGTCTATGTAATCACCAAGTTACAGCCGGTATGTGGGGTTTTGTATACATTACTTATTTCCCGTCACACTTGGACAAACGGGTGGCCAAGGGGTGATCTGACCACAGTCACAGACACCTTTGGACAAATGGGCTAGCCAATGGATGGTCGAGTGACAAATACTGTGCGTAGTTGGTTTGATATCAGAAACATTGTAATTCCCCTTAATACTGTAAATTATAACCAATGTGTCGTTTTCAGCAAAATGAATGATTCACTCAGTATTTCCCCGCTGACAAAACCTTTTTCAAACATGTTTCCGGTGATCTGGTATGAGCAAAGAAAAGTGCCGTGGAGCACTCTCAGCTTAGAAAAGTGGCTCAATGTAAATAAATAAATGAACATGTTTTGAAAATAAAGATTTCCCTGAGAAATCACATTATTGTAAATTTCGGGAATTTATCCCTAAGTTATGAAACGAGCAGTTTAAACTATTGAAAGATCCTGTTTTAAAAAGACTTCCGCTGACGCTTAAATTAAATACCACGGGATTCCTGTCCCGCGGCTCCTGAAACGGGTCAAACCGGGTCGGGGGCCGTGACAGCGTCAGTATATACTCTCTCTTGACGGACACTGTTTTCGTTGGACGAGTGATTATCGTCGTCCTTTTTAGGCTTGGACAGCGGTTTGCTGTGAGATT